>NW_028319182.1:777500-947500 GCF_062004578.1 Staurois parvus | reverse complement strand
AAATGCAGACGGCCGAATTGCAGCTAGCCGGCATGCACTTAGATGCAGCGGAACATCTGGGTGAGAACACAGCCTTAGCAAAGCATTACATAGGTCTAGAAGTCATTAGAAATGAGCTCCGAACGCCCCCGGACCCCCTGGACACTGGTATGTGGATGGCCCCGTGTACTTCCAGCCGGTCACACTGCTCATGTCAGAGGACGGCTCGGATTAGGACTGGTGGAGATCTCAGGCTTGCCTGGGACTGGGAGATGTCCACATAGTCATGGTGCTGAATCGTAGGACAGGTACAGGGACTGAGGGTGGGGGGAGGAGAGGGGCGCACACCAACACCCTGATACTGACTACGATTATTCCACTTTATGTCGTGTCTTATCAGAGAAGAAATGTATATAAAGGGAAGGAGAGAGAACTTCATTGTATCCGTGACCAATGACCCATCCAGGTAGACGAATGCGGCTTGCCTGCACGGGAACCTGATAACTTCATACATAGTACATACATGATACACATACTGTACATATATACTGTGGGGGTAGTTCTGGTGGGGGGGGGGGGGGGATCACCTTCCCTGGGAAAAAGGTACGACTGCATAGCAGGCTGACTGGTTGTCAGGTTTATTCAAAGGTTTGCAAAAATATCAAAACAAACAAAACAGCAAAATAAACCCTCATCATCCAGACACTAAACACAGAACTTCTCCTCTCTCACAGGTGGGGGGCTTCTCCCCGTCACCCAAAAACAAAACAATGCGCAAACCTTTTCCCTTGTTTGTATAACACACATTTCCATGACAGCTCTCTCAGGAATGGCTCTCTGAGTCCCAGAACACAAGCGGCTCCTTGCTCCAGCCCTGCCTGATGTATAGCACCTGCTGGTGGCCCCCAGTGGACCACAAAATCAGGTCCGGAACCACCTCTGCCATAGTAGCCCAGAAATGCCGGAGTGGATTTCCCCCTAAACTCCCAAGTATGATCGCATGTGAGGTGACACATAGCGTCCATCAATCACCTCGCCGTTCATACTGCCGCAATATATATATATGGTCTTCAAAATGATTCCACATTTTTATCCGTATGTATATATATATATTCAGAAACTGTTTGAAGAACCCTCATATACACACTATATTGCCCCAAGTATTGGGCTGCCTGCCTTCCCACACACATGACCTTTAATGGCCCCCCAGTCTTAGTCCGTAGGGTTCAATATTGAGTTGGCCCCGCCCTTTCCACACACATGACCTTTAATGACCCCCCAGTCTTAGTCCGTAGGGTTCAATATTGAGTTGGCCCCGCCCTTTCCACACACATGACCTTTAATGGCCCCCCAGTCTTAGTCCGTAGGGTTCAATATTGAGTTGGCCCCGCCCTTTCCACAACATGACCTTTAATTATTATTATTACTACGAGTTTATATAGCGCCAAAGGGTTTGCTCAGCGCTGTACAATAGGGGGGGACAATACATGGCACAGTACAACAAAGACAGACAGCGTACGAGGGGTAAGAGGGCCCTACTCTTACGAGCTTACAATCTAGGAGGGAGGGGGTAAAGGTACAGTAGGAAGTGGCTGGGGGGGATGAAGTGGTAGGAGGAATGAGGGAGGATGGCCGTTAGGTGAGGGTGGATGACCCCCCAGTCTTAGTCCGACCTTTAATGGCCCCCAGTCTTAGTCCATAGGGTTCAATATTGAGTTGGCCCCGCCCTTTCCACGCACATGACCTTTAATGGCCCCTCCCAGTCTTAGTCCGTAGGGTCCAATATTGAGTTGGCCCCGCCCTTTGCAGCTATAACAGCTTCAACTCTTCTGGGAAGGCCGTCCACAAGGTTTAGGAGGGTGTCTATGGGAAGGTTGGACCATTCTTCCAGAAGCACATTTGTCAGGTCAGGCACTGATGTCGGGGGAGGAGGCCTGGCTCACAGTCTCCGCTCCAATTCATCCCAAAGGTGTTCTATGGGGTTGAGGTCAGGACTCTGTGCAGGACAGTCAAGTTCCTCCACCCCAAACTGGCTCCTCCATGTCTTTATGGACCTTGCTTTGTGCACTGATGCGTAGTCATGTTGGAACAGGAAGAGGCCTTCCCCAAACTCCTCCCACAAAGTTTCGAGCATGAAATTGTCCAAAATGTCGCCTTAAGAGTTCCCTTCCATGGAACTAGGGGGCCAAGCCCAACCCCTGAAAAACAACCCCACACCATAATCCCCCCTCCACCAAACTTTACACTTGGCACAATGCAGTCAGGCAAGTACCGTTCTCCCGGCAACCGCCAAACCCAGACATGTCCATCGGATTGCCAGAAAGAGAAGCGTGATTGGTCACTCCAGAGAACATGTCTCCCCTGCTCTAGGGTCCAGTGGAGGCGTGCTTTACACCACGGCATCCGACGCTTTGCATTGCACTTGGTGATGGAAGGCTTGGATGCAGCTGCTCGGCCATGGAAACCCATTCCATGAAGCTCTCTACACACTGTTGTTGGGCTCATCTGAAGGCCACACCAAGTTTGGAGGTCTTTAGCTATTGACTCTGCAGACAGTTGGTGACTTCTGCGCACTGTGCGCTTCAGCATGTGCTGACCCCGCCCTGTCATGTGACGTGGCCTACCACTTGGTGGCTGAGTGGCTGTTGTTTCCAGTTGCTTCCACTTTGTTATAATCCCACTAACAGTTGAGCGTGGAATATTTAGTAGCCAGGAAATGTCACGGATGGACTTATTGCCCAGGTGGCCACCTATCACGGGACCACGCTTGGAGTCACTGAGCTCCTGAGAGCGACCCATTCTTTCACTAATGTTTGTAGAAGCCGTCTGCATGCCTAGGGGCGTGATTGTGTCCATGGAGGGGATTGGGACACCTGAATCACATGATTGGGAGGGGATTGGAACACCCGAATCAGATGATATGGAGGGAATTGGAACACCTGAATCAGATGATATGGAGGGGATTGGAACACCTGAATCACATGATTTGGAGGGGATTGGAACATCTGAATCACATGATATGGAGGGGATTGGAACATCTGAATCACATGATTTGGAGGGGATTGGAACACCTGAATCACATGATTTGGAGGGGATTGGAACACCTGAATCACATGATTGGGAGGGGATTGGAACACCTGAATCACATGATTTGGAGGGGATTGGAACACCTGAATCACATGATTTGGAGGGGATTGGAACACCTGAATCACATGATATAGAGAGGATTGGAACACCTGAATCACATGATTTGGAGGGGATTGGAACACCTGAATCACATGATTTGGAGGGGATTGGAACACCTGAATCACATGATATGGAGAGGATTGGAACACCTGAATCACATGATTTGGAGGGGATTGGAACACCTGAATCAAATGATATGGAGGGGATTGGAACACCTGAATCACATGATTGGGAGGGGATTGGAACACCTGAATCAAATGATATGGAGGGGATTGGAACACCTGAATCACATGATTGGGAGGGGATTGGAACACCTGAATCACATGATTTGGAGGGGATTGGAACACCTGAATCACATGATTTGGAGGGGATTGGAACACCTGAATCACATGATTTGGAGGGGATTGGAACATCTGAATCACATGATTGGGAGGGGATTGGAACACCTGAAACACATGATATGGAGGGGATTGGAACACCTGAATCACATGATTTGGAGGGGATTGGAACACCTGAATCACATGATTGGGAGGGGATTGGAACACCTGAATCACATGATATGGAGGGTATTGGAACACCTGAATCACATGATTGGGAGGGGATTGGAACACCTGAATCACATGATATGGAGGGTATTGGAACACCTGAATCTCATGATTTGGAGGGGATTGGAACACCTGAATCACATGATATGGAGGGTATTGGAACACCTGAATCTCATGATTTGGAGGGGATTGGAACACCTGAATCACATGATATGGAGGGGATTGGAACACCTGAATCACATGATTGGGAGGGGATTGGAACACCTGAATCACATGATTGGGAGGGGATTGGAACACCTGAATCAAATGATATGGAGGGGATTGGAACACCTGAATCACATGATTGGGAGGGGATTGGAACACCTGAATCACATGATTGGGAGGGGATTGGAACACCTGAATCACATGATATGGAGGGGATTGGAACACCTGAATCACATGATATGGGTGGGGGCCCAATACGTTTGGCAATATAGTGTATATGGGAGGAGGAGACTAGAGAGAGCACAGAATTACTTCATATATATAAGTTTTGCAATGATCGGATTGTTCGCTCATTTTCTTTCAGTTTAATATCCAGTTATATCAAAGCCTGGCTGGTGTTCAGCACAATGGAATATATAAGAATAATATATGTCCTGTATCCCTTCTTATCAATCCGCCTGCTCCGTACAATATGATTGTCATAGTGAGATATGTTTTCGGAGAATGGATGGAGTGGAATGAGCTTCTGGCTGTCTGTGGTGCGAGCAGTAGAGTCACATTACAGCAGATAGCCATCAATGATTCCAATGAAGGTCAAACCTTTAATCCTTTCTGTACGATTCTTCTGATTTATTTCTAGAGAACAAAGTTCAGGTTTCCACGGCTGCGGTTGTCAATAATCATTTTAAGGAAAGTAAAAAAAGGGGCGGGACCCCCACAGATATCACTTGTGTTTGCTTTGGTGGGACATAGCTAGGGATGAAGCTTGGGGTTGCTGCTGACATGGCTTTCGAGGAGAACCCTGTGCACTAGAGATTCTTGATGTTGGCAGATTTTTGTTCAGATTTGCATGGTATTCTTTTTTTAAGGCCATAATGAACTACTTGAACCTTAGAGGGACCAATGGTGGGGGTTTGGATAAGACAGTACTAGGGGGACTACATAGCAGCCATAGTGTCAGTGTATTGGAAGCCGCTGTAAGGAAAACTGTCAAGTTGGATCTTAATTCTCATAGTGAAGCCACAATTAGTGCTC
The DNA here is from genome assembly GCF_062004578.1 of Staurois parvus. NCBI lineage: Eukaryota > Metazoa > Chordata > Amphibia > Anura > Ranidae > Staurois > Staurois parvus. The sequence continues at coordinate 942,551 of NW_028319182.1, read as the reverse complement.
TTTGTCGCTAGTAAATTTGGGCCTAACCTTGCCATTTGAAATTGCCCTGCTGCTGTACAGTTTTACGTTGCTATTTCATCCTAATTCTTAGATTTGCATGGGATTCTTTTTAAAGGCCTACCCAAGTGCAGGCTCTCCCCGCTCCAGACCATCCTGAACTCAGCGGCTAGACTCATCCACCTCACCACCCGCTCCACCTCTGCCACCCCCCTCTGCCTCTCCCTCCACTGGCTCCCGATTCCCCAACGCATCAAATTTAAACTCCTAACCCTGACCTACAAAGCCGTTCACAACACTGCCCCTGACTACCTCACCAACCTGATCCCCAAGTACCGCCCTACCCGTACCCTTCGCTCCTCACAGGACCTCCTTCTATCCTGCTCCCTGGTCTCCTCCTCCCATGCACGACTGCAGGACTTCTCCAGGTCCTCCCCCATCCTCTGGAGCTCACTGCCCCAATCCATCAGACTGTCGCCTTCCCTCTTCACATTCAGGCGCTCCCTCGAAACCCATCTCTTCAGGGAAGCCTACCTCACCCTCACCTAACGGCCATTCTCCCTCTTTCCTCCCACCCCTCATTCCCCTCAGCCACTTCCTACTGTACCTTTACCCCCTCCCACCTAGATTGTAAGCTCGAAAGAGTAGGGCCCTCTTACCCCTCGTACGTTGTTTGTTGTTGTTGTACTGGGCCATGTATTGTCCCCCCTCTATTGTACAGCGCTGAGCAAACCCTTTGGCGCTATATAAACTCGTAATAATAATAATAATAATAATAATGAACTACTTGAACCTTAGAGGGACCAATGGTGGGGGTTTGGATAAGATAGCCCTAGGTGGACTACATAGCAGCCATAGTGTCAGTGTATTGGAAGCCGCTGTATCTTAATTCTCATAGTGAAGCCACAATTAGCGCTCTTTGTCGCTAGTAAATTTGGGCCTAACCTTGCCATTTGATTTGTCCTGCTGCTGTACAGTTTTACATTGCCGGATCATCTTAATTCTTAATAAAAACTCAATAGAGATTGGTCGGTGGAAGGATAGTTTGACACCAGGGCAACAAGGATGTGTTGCTGATAAACATACCGGATCAAAGTTTTTTTTTCTAAATGTATCAGATTGCGATGTTTACTAGGATTCATTCACCAAATCGTAGCCAACATTCACCGAACTCTTGCCATATTGTGCCTGGACATAAATCTTCTTGAATCTGTCCAAGCCGCTCATCACAAGTGATGTAAATAAGAACTACATGAATCTGTCATACATGTCAGAACTGTGACTGAAACTGCTGCAACGCTTTCGTGAATTTGCTGCAGGATGCTTTAAAACAGGGGTCTCCAAACTTTCCAAACAGAGGACCAGTTTAATGTTCTTCAATTTTTAGGGGGGCTGGACTGCGGTCAGTGGAAGTAGAAAATGCCCACGTTCTTGGTGATCAGTGAGAGTAAACAATGTCTGTTTTCAGTAGGAGGAGGAATATTGCCCCATCATTGGTGTCAGTGGGAGGAATAGTACCCCATCATTGGTATCAGTAGGAGGAATAGTGCCCCATCATTGGTGTCAGTGGGAGGAATAGTGTCCCATCATTGGTGTCAGTAGGAGGAATAGTGCCCCATCATTGGTGTCAGTGGGAGGAATAGTGCCCCATCAATGGTGTCAGTGGGAGGAATAGTGCCCCATCATTGGTGTCAGTGGGAGGAATAGTGCCTCATCATTGGTGTCAGTGGCAGAACTAGTGCCTCATCATTAGTGTTGGCAGGAATAGTGCCCCATCATTGGTGTCAGTGGAAGGAATAGTGCCCCATTATTGGTGTCAGTGGGAGGAATATTGCCCCATCATTGGTGTCAGTGGGAAGAATAGTGCCCCATCATTGGTGTCAGTGGGAGGAATAGTGCCCCATCATTGGTATCAGTGGGAGAAATAGTGCCCCATCATTGGTGTCAGTGGGAGGAATAGTGCCCCATCATTGGTGTCAGTGGGAAGAATAGTTCCCCATTAGTGGTGTCAATGGAAGGAAAAATGCCCCATCATTGGTGTCAGTGGGAGGAATAGTGCCCCATCATTAGTATCAGTGGGAGGAATAGTACCCCATCATTGGTGTCAGTGGGAGGAATAGTGCCCCATCATTGGTGTCAGTGGGAGGAATAGTGCCCCATCATTGGTATCAGTGGGAGGAATAGTGCCCCATCATTGGTGTCAGTGGGAGGAATAGTGCCCCATCATTGGTATCAGTGGAAGGAATAGTGCCCCATCATTGGTGTCAGTGGGAGGAATAATGTGCTTTCATTGGTGTCAATGAGCGGAATAGTGCCCCATCATTGACATCAGTGGGAAGAATAGTGCCCCATCATTGGTGTCAGTGGGAGGAATAATGTGCTTTCATTGGTGTCAATGAGCGGAATAGTGCCCCATCATTGACATCAGTGGGAATAATAGTGCCCCATCATTGGTGTCAGTGGGAGGAATAGTGCCCCATCATTGACATCAGTGGGAAGAATAGTGCCCCATCATTGGTGTCAGTGGGAGGAATAGTGCCCCATCATTGGTATCAGTGGAAGGAATAGTGCCCCATAATTGGTGTCAGTGGGAGGAATAATGTGCTTTCATTGGTGTCAATGAGCGGAATAGTGCCCCATCATTGACATCAGTGGGAAGAATAGTGCCCCATCATTGGTGTCAGTGGGAGGAATAATGTGCTTTCATTGGTGTCAATGAGCGGAATAGTGCCCCATCATTGACATCAGTGGGAAGAATAGTGCCCCATCATTGGTGTCAGTGGGAGGAATAGTGCCCCATCATTGGTGTCAGTGGGAGGAATAGTGCCCCATCATTGGCATCACTGGGAAGAATAGTGCCCCATCATTGGTGTCAGTGGGAAGAATAGTGCCCCATTATTGGTATCAGTGGGAGGAATAGTGCCCCATCATTGGTGTCAGTGGGAGGAATAGTGCCCCATCATTGGTGTCAGTGGGAGGAATAGTGCCCCATCATTGGTATCAGTGGGAGGAATAGTGCCCCATCATTGGTATCAGTGGGAGGAATAGTGCCCCATCATTGGTATCAGTGGAAGGAATAGTGCCCCATCATTGGTGTCAGTGGGAGGAATAGTGCCCCATCATTGGTGTCAGTGGGAGGAATAGTGCCCCATCATTGGCATCACTGGGAAGAATAGTGCCCCATCATTGGTGTCAGTGGGAGGAATAGTGCCCCATTATTGGTATCAGTGGGAGGAATAGTGCCCCATCATTGGTATTAGTGGCAGGAATAGTGCCCTATCATTAGTATCAGTGGAGGAATAGTGCTCCATCATTGGTGTCAGTGGGAGGAATAGTGCCCCATCATTGGTGTTAGTGGGAGGAATGATGCCCCATCATTGGTGTCAGTGGGAGGAATGATGCCCCAAGGGCCGGAGAAAGGCAAACAAAGGGTTGCATCTGGCCCACAGGCCACACTTTGGAGGTTGCAAACTACCAGAGATTTGCCATAAATACTTTATTGAATACCCGCTGGCTCCTCCTGGCTCCTCCTGGCTCCTCCTGGCTCCTCCTGGGGTCAGGAGCTGATGTCAGGTACATACGTTTACTGGCTATAAATTGATTTGGTAGGATGTTACATAATATATATAGAAGGAAACATCAGTCACCTAGTTTGATGTGCAGCCACTCCCACAAATCTTTTCATCTTTTCCTGTAACGTAAATCAAAAAGAAGGTTCCTTTGACTTCCATCTGCAACTTTATTCCTAAGAGGCTGATTACCATAAAGAACTTTAAACGTATCAAACTGTCGGAATATTCCGCGACAACTTGTCATTGCTGTATAGCAGTCAACTGCTGTCAGAGTTTGAAGAGGCAAAGAAAAAAAAATTAAACAAAGACGATATTGCAACAAAAGAGACACAAAAGGTACAAAGAATCAATCCGATCCCATGTCTAGGACAGAAATTCCAGTGTTCAGGGACATCACTGGAAGCTTGCTGGTAAAATGACAGCACAGAAATCAGTTACATGATAAAGGTGCGATCAAAGGAAACTGACAGTTGGCCAATCTCAGGTCACATCTCTTGAAACTGTTAAGTTTCATTTTTTTTTTTTTTTCACTTTTATCTGTTTTGTTTTTTTCTGAGAGTTTTGTAAATTCAGCCTCATATACAGTAGTTAGTCAGAAGGCTCCAGTATGGGAACTACTCACCTGCACTCCTTTTCTGTTACAAAAGCTCCCCTCTGTGATCCTTCAATACTTTGGTTACAACTAAAGCCGACACCACTTTCCAGAACAACAAAGATCTTCAGGCCACGCAAACCGAAGATCATCCTCCCTGTCTCCACACTGACCACAAGCTGCTGCCACAAAAAAAATACTCACCATCCAACCCAACCATCCACCATCCAACCCAACCTATCATTCAACCCAAACACCCACCAGCCAATACAACCACCTACCATCCTACCCAACCAGCCACCATCCAACCCAACCACCTATCATCCTACCCAAATACCCACTATCAAACCAACCACCCACCATCCAATACAACCACCTACCATCCAATACAACCACCTACCATCCAACCCAACCACCTACCATCCAATACAACCACATACCATCCAACCCAACCACCTACCATCCAATACAACCACCTACCATCCAATACAACCACCTACCATCCAACCCAACCAGCCACTCATCCAACCCAACCACATTCCATCCAACCCAACCACCTATCATCCAACCCAACTAGCGATCCATCCAAACCAAACAACCACCATTCAACCCAACCACCCACCATCCAACCCAACAAGCCATCCATCCAACTCAACAAATCACCATCCAACCCAACCAGCAACCCATTTAACCCAACCACACATAATCCAGCCCAACCACCCAACAGCCAACCTAACCATACATTCAACCCAACCACCCATCCAAACCAAACAACCACCCACCCATCCAAAACAAACAACCACCATCTGACTCACCCATCCAACCCAACCACCCACATCCAAACTACATTATCGTGTGCATGCCCTTCCCCCCACACTACTCAACAAAATGATTACTAACTGTACCACTAACTGTTAAGTTTCTTTCTTTTTTTCCCACTTTTATCTGTTTTATTTGTTTCTGCCAGTTTTATAAATTCAGCCTCATATACAGTAGTTAGTCAGAAGGCTCCAGTATGGTAACCACTCACCTGCACTCCTTTTCTGTTACAAAAGCTGTAAGTCCCCTCACCTGATCTATCCATACTTTGCTTAAAACTAAAGCCGACACCACATTCCAGAATAACAAAGATCTTCAGGCCACCCAAACTGAAGATCATCCTCCCTGTCTCCACACTGACCACAAGCTGCTGCCACTAAAAAATACTCATCATCCAACCCAACCACCTACCATCTAACCCAACCACATATCATCCAACTCAAACAACCACAATCCAACCCAACCACCTATAATCCAATCCAACCACACACCATTCAATTCAACCACCTACCATCCAACCCAACCAGCCACCCATCCGAACCAACCACCTACCATCTAGCCCAACCACCTATCATCCAACCCAACTAGCCGTCCATCCAAACCAAACAACCACCATTCAACCAAACCACCCACCATCCAACCCAACAAGCCACCCATCCAACACAACAAACCACCATCCAACCCAACCAGCAACCCATTTAACCCAACCACACATCATCCAACCCAACCACACATAATCCAACCCAACAGCCAATCTGACCACCCATTCAACCCAAGCATCCACCCATCCAAACCAAACAACCACTCACCCACCTATCCAAACCAAACAACCACCATCCGACTCACCCATCCAACCCAACCACCCACCCACATCCAAACTACATTAGCATGCACATGCACCTCCTCTTACACGCCTCAACAAAATGATTACTAACCATTCCACTAACTGTTACATTTCTTTTTTTTTCACTTTCATATGTTTTATTTGTTTCTGCAAGTTTTTTAAATTCAGCCTCATATACAGTAGTTAGTCAGATGGCTCCAGTATGGCAACCATTCACCACTCAGAGTTTAAAGAGAAAAAAATACTCACCATACAACCCAACTACTATCCACCATCCAACCCAACCACCTACCATCAAACCCAACCACATACCATCCAACCCATCCACCTACCATCTAACCCAACCACCTATCATCCAAACCAACCAGGCACCCATCCAACCCAACCACCTACCGTCTAACCCAACCATCTGTCATCCAACCCAACCACCTACCATCCAACCCAACCACCTATCATCCAAACCAACCAGGCACCCATCCAACCCAACCACCTACTGTCTAACCCAACCATCTGTCATCCAACCCAACCAGGGTGGGGGACTGCAAGAGCACATTTTTACTGGAGATCAGCTTTAATGAAAGCTACAGATTTAAACATATATTTATGTGTTTTAATTATTATTATTATTATTATTATTATTATTATTATTAGAGGTACAGATGCAGAGGTGCACTTGGAGCTGTTCAGTTTAGATTTAGATTCTGAACTGATGCGGCTTAGTTGGGTTTTCTTTGATTTATCCCCACAATACAATCATCTTAATGAACTTCACGGGTCACATCTCTAATGTCCTTAGATTTGCTGTGAATTAGAATTATTTGTGTTTATTTCAATGCAAGTCAACAGCAGGCCACAGCCGCGTGAATAATCCTTTGATGGCGGTGTTCTCAGGGTTGACACATCGCCCCGCGGTAGAAGGAAGACGCTTAATAGGCCATAGGCATTGTTGGTGTCAGTGGTGCCGAGACGCCCCATAGTCAGAAGGACAAACTCAGTGGGCATTAATGTACATTATACGGTATCGTTATCATCCCGGAAGATGTACGGCGGGTCACTTTGCTCTATGGCGTGAAGGCCGTTCCTAGACGAAGCTCGCTATCTTTATTGACAAACAGATGGGAACGTTGATGAAAACTGTTGACCAGGAAAAATGCTGCTCAACTCATAACCTCTAATCACACATTCGATCTTGTTCCTAGGACGCCGTGAGAAATGAACGCCAAGTCATAACTTACTTATAAAGGAGAAGTGGTCAGTAAACTGAAACTTTGAAAAGGAAACTCTATCGAAGGAATTAGAAAGCTGCCATTGCTGGCCTCCTTTTTGCTTGTTGTCTGGCTGTCATGCTACTCCAGTGGGTCCAATACTTTCTCAGGTGCTGACATAAAACACATGAAGAAATCTGACTTCATTCCGTCTTTCTGGTCTGAGAACATGTTAGAGGTCAATGACTAGGAAAATATTGAAGACAGGCCGCCAGGGAACTACTATTCATTGTCACAAACATGAATTAATTCCCACTAAGGGTGTACAATAGCTATCCATTAGTCATGGCAGCTGAGGCCAGACAGTGGTAGTGGCCAAGGTGAGATACAGAGAACTACGAGGAGTGCAGGAGAAACAGGATGCCTGTTGGCATTGGAGGGCAAGCCTTGCACACATACAGGGAAGGTGAGAACCCTTAGAATGTCCAAGAAAACTGATGGAGTAAAGGACAGTAAGAGTGTCCTCTGGCCATAGTTACGGCTTAGAGGACAACAGGTAAGTGGGGGTACTATGGGTCATCAGGATAATTGTTTGAAAACTAATTGTGGGATTGGGACAACACTTATGGTTGGGGGGGGGGGGGGGGTTATAACAGAACAAGAGGGGAAGCAAGTTCCGGTAGGGTGAGAAAAGGAGATAGGGAGAAGAAGTGTATGTATGTAAAGGAGGAAAAGTGGACTGCATAAAGGGAAAAATGGGGGGAGAACACTGTCCCCAGCCTTACGCCTAATGTGGATGCACAGGAGGGGGTGGAGCATGTTGCCAAGCCACTCAAATGCTAAGCACTGGGTTGCCTAGTCTGCGGGTTTGTGCCCCTTCTTGGGTAAATTTACCCAAACCATGGGACAAGTGTCAGAATTCCAATCCCTCGTGATCTTCCTGCTTGTGTGGACCTGAAACTGGGGCCAGGCCACCCAGATCCTCTTCTCCTTCCCCAGGACTCAGTGACCTGCCTATGAGAGATCCCTGTCTTAACCCTTGCTGTGCCCTGTTCAGTGCTGTCATGTCCTGTGCTGTTGGATGTTAACCCTTGCTGTGTTCAGACAGATGAATTGTGGCCTCGGATTTAAACCTTGCCTTACCCCAATCGTTGGCTGGGGACCCAGATGCACCCCTTTGAATGGCTGCGTACAGCCCTGTAATTGTGCTTCCTGACCCTGTGGTTGAACCCAGATTGCTTTCCTGTGGATCTACTCTTGCCAATTCATTACCTGTCCAACCCCTCAATAAAGAAACCCCGAGCCAAGGGTCCTAAAACTACTCTGTGTCTCTCCATGTGTTCAGCCCACTCCTCCATCACAGTTTCATATATTCGATAGGGTAAGTGTTTGGGAATCCTCATCCATCACAGGATGTAATATAATCGGTAAGGCAGGTGTTTGGGAATCCTCACCCATCACAGGATGTAATATAATCGGTAGGGCAAGTTTTTGGGAATCCTCACCCATCACAGGACTTTACATACACTCAACGGCCACTTTATTAGGTCCACCTGTTCAATTGCTTGGTAAGACAAATTGCTAATAAGCCAATCACATGACAGCAACTCAATACATTTAGGCATCTAGACGTGGTGAGGATGACTTGCTGAAGTTCAAACCGAGCATCAGAATGGGGAAGAAAGGGGATTTAAGTGACTTTGGCATGGCGTGGTATGGTTGTTGGTGCCAGGCGGGCTGGTCTGAGGATTTCAAAAACCACTGATCTCCTGGGATTTTCACACACAACCATCTCTAGGGTTTACAGAGAATGGTCCGATAAAGAGAATATATCTAGTGAGTTGCAGTTGTGTGGAGGAAAATGCCTTGTTGAGGTCAGAGGAGAATGGGCAGACTGGTTGGAGATGATAGAAAGGCAACAGTAACTCGTGTCAATATGGGCCAAAATCTCAGAGGAATGTTTCCAACACCTTGTATGAAGAATGAAGGCAAAAGGGTGTCCAACCCGGGACTAGCGAGGTGGACCTAATAAAGTGGCCAGTGAGTGTAATTGGTACAGTACGTTTTTGGGAATCCTCACCCATCATAGAATGTAATATAATTGGTAGGGTAGGATTTTGGGAATCCTCACCCATCAAAGGACGTAATATAATTGGTAGGGTAGGATTTTGGGAATCCTCACCCATCAAAGGACGTAATATAATTGTAGGGTAGGATTTTGGGAATCCTCACCCATAGCAGGGTTTGATATAATTGTTAAAATAATTGGTAGGAAAAGTTTTGGGGACTGTTCAACCATCACAGGACGTAATATAGTTGGTAGGCCACGTTTTTGGGAATCCTCATCCACCCCAAGACATAATATAAATGGTAGGCCAAGATTTTGGGAATCCTCATCCATCACAGGATGTAATATAACTGGTAGGTCAAGTTTTTGGATATCCTCATCCATTACAGAATGTAATATAATTAGTAGGCCAAGTTTTTGGGAATCCCCATCCATCACAGGACATAATATAATTAGTAGGCCAAGATTTTGGGAATCCTCATCCATCACAGGACATAATATAAATGGTAGGCCAAGTTTTTGGGAATCCTCATCCATTACAGGACGTAATATAAATGGTAGGCCAAGTTTTTGGGAATCCTCATCCATCACAGGACATAATATAAATGGTAGGCCAAGATTTTGGGAATCCTCATCCATCACAGGACTTAATATAATTGGTAAGGCAAGTTTTTGGGAATCCTCACCCATCACAGGACGTAATATAATTGGTAGGCCAAGTTTTTGGGAATCTTAATCCATCACAGGACGTAATATAATTGGTAGGCCAAGTTTTTGGGAATCCTCATCCATCACAGGACTTAATATAATTGGTAGGCCAAGTTTTTGGGAATCCTCATCCATCACGGGATGTAATATAATTGGAAGGCCAAGTTTTTGGGAATCCTCATCCATCACAGGACGTAATATAATTGGTAGGCCAAATTTTTGGGATTCCTCACTTATCCTCAGCAGGCACATCATGATGATGGGAACTGACTATTCCTGAAGTTTGCACCACAAGGTGCTTCTTACATTATCACCTACCTGATTCCACCAATGCCCACCCGTGTAATGCACTACCTCTGCACATTGATCAGGTCTTGTATGGTTCAGATATAATACAATGATTTGTAGACTTGCATTGGGATCATCTTGAAGAGGACAGAGGCGGCCATTGTTGGCTCTCAGACAGAAGGACGAGCCATTTTTACCTTTAAACACCTCTGGAGACGCGGCGTGTTCCTGAGAAATCAATGGAGATGTGTTTAAGTGGCTGTTTGGAGCTCAGCCACGGAAGCCGAATGACTGCGCTCGGTGAGAAGTGTACACATAAATCTCGGGTGGAGCGTATTTCACCAGCCAGAACCTTCCGGCAGATTCGGGGTTAATGTTTTTTTTTATCTCTGCCCAGAGAGCGATGTACAAATCCCAACCTAAACTCCACTAATAATAGTACTTAAGCCCGATGCCCTACCCTGCCTCCGGCCGTCCCCTGGCTCTGCCGAAATGGTCCTCTCGCTGCAAGAGGTATCATCTTCCATACTTGTCTGTAATTTGGCGCGGAGACAGCACATCGCGTCCTCGCTTCCCTCTGTCTCCCTATTATTGTAACTGCCAACTTTTACAGCTGGTAGTGGGTGCAATAAAGTGCCCCTATCTGTGGAAGGAGACAGAAAAACACAAAGGCAAAGTGGGAGACGGAGAAACCAAATAACACGCGATCCGCAATACGACGATACAAGAATACTTCATTCACGAGGAAACAAATCGCTACATTTCACCCCATTTTATACCAAACATCCCCCACAGACCTTCACCTCTGGTCAATATGTAGACGCCATGCTGCCCCCCATCCTCATATAGCACCACCTTCCTCTGCCATGTCATTATACTGTGAATATAAAAGCAACACAAAAACAAAAATGTAAAATAATGCGGCTTACCAATCATTGGATGTGGCGGCTGTATTCGTTTGCTTTTTTTCCCCCCTTTATTTTCACGCGGTGATCCTGCCAGTAACACACTTCCTGTCTTAGGTTGTCTCTACTCTGGAAGGGCAACAGAGACACCCTTTGGGCAGCAGCATTGTCAGTCCGAGGGCAGTGTGAGATGGACTAGCAGATTTAGATACACTAACAAATTAAAGCCGACCTCCAGATAACACTTTGCATGCAGTTGCAGTAACTGTTTTTCTTCCTGATCATTGGAAGCACCCCTGTCAGTGAGAATGGCTTGTCCCAAACCTCTAGGCTGATACTCCCTCCTCATTGGCCGACCTCATCGCAGGCTATCCCCTCTTCAGTCCATCATGAATGCTGCTGCCAGACTCATCCACCTTACTAACCGTTCCGTATCTGCCACCCCTCTCTGCCAATCCCTCCACTGGCCTCCACTCAGTGTCCTCCACCCCTCTCTGCCAATCCCTCCACTGGCCTCCACTCAGTGTCCTCCACCCCTCTCTGCCAATCCCTCCACTGGCCTCCACTCAGTGTCCTCCACCCCTCTCTGCCAATCCCTCCACTGGCCTCCACTCAGTGTCCTCCACCTCTCTCTGCCAATCCCTCCATTGGCCTCCACTCAGTGTCCTCCACTCCTCTCTGCCAATCCCTCCACTGGCCTCCACTCAGTGTCCTCCACCCCTCTCTGCCAATCCCTCCACTGGCCTCCACTCAGTGTTCTCCACCCTTCTCTGCCAATCCCTCCATTGGCCTCCACTCAGTGTCCTCCACTCCTCTCTGCCAATCCCTCCACTGGCCTCCACTCAGTGTCCTCCACCCCTCTCTGCCAATCCCTCCACTGGCATCCACTCAGTGTCCTCCACCCCCCTCTGACAATCCCTCCACTGGCCTCTACTCAGTGTCCTCCATCCCTTTCTGCCAATCCCTTCACTGGCTTCCATTCAGTGTCCTCCACCCCCCTCTGACAGTCCCTCCACTGGCTTCCCATTGCCCAACGGATAAAATTCAAAACATTAACAATAACATATAAAGCCATTTATAACTTTGCCCCAAATTACATCACCGATCTTGTCTCCAAATATCACCCAAACCGTCCTCTCCGCTCCTCCCACCACCTCCTAATCTCTAGCTCCCTTGTCTCCTCCTTCCATGCTTGTCTCCAGGACTTCTCCAGAGCTTCCCCCATCCTCTGGAACTCTCTACCCCAATCTATCAGACTATCGCCTACTCTGCCCACTTTTAGGTGATCTCTGAAAACCGATCTCTTCAGGGAAGCCTATCCTGCCCTCAGCTAATAATGGAATCTTCTATTCCTCCTACCAGCCCCTCCCCCACAGTTATTACCTTTTGTAAGACTAGCCCCTCCCTCCTAGATTGTAAGCTCCCAGGATCAGCCCCTCCCTCCTAGATTGTAAGCTCCCAGGATCAGGCCCTCCTATCCCTCTTGTATTGTTGCTGTATTGTCTCCCATTATATTGTACAGCGCTGAGCAAACTGTTGGCTCCAAAAATCCTGTATAATAATATATTGTTCCTGTGGTGGTCCATTGTTGCTGGAAAATCTATTGTTGCTGAGGGGGGATCTATTGCTGCTGGCTTCAGGCAAACTACTTTACTGCTTTTTTGGTCATCATTAACCAATTTCTCACAAATTACAAAATTATTCTTGGCTCTCTAAAAGCAGCAGGAGTGGGGGGTGGGGTGGGGGGCGTGGACAAGAAGCAGCTTAGAAGGGGGGAGTTCCTGCACCTACTATCTGAGAATTAAAACCATATATATATATATACTGAAATCAATAGTAAGTCCTCACACACGCGGGATGTTTTTACAGCGGCTGTTTTTGACTTTTGGCGGGTTTTTTTCTACAGCCAGTAAACCCCCCCGGCATGTTATCCTCGGTGTCCACCCAGATCCAGCGCGTTTCTAGAGGAGTTTGTTAGTTGTAAAATTGCTCTAACACTAAAAAACGTGGCAAAATATGGTAAAACACAGAAAACCATTGTTTTTGAATGTTTTTTTGAGAAAAAAAATGTTTGTTTTTTAAATGCTAAAAATTGCAAACGCACAAAAACGCTCCAAAACACCCTAAATACCAATGCAAAAACGCTGAAAAACTCACATTTTTAACGCAACTTTACACAGCTAAGGCTACCAGCATTATTAATACCCCCCCCCCCCCCCCAGTGTGCATTGAGCCGAATCATTCATTATATTTTTATTTAAGTCCCAAAATGAATTGTGCAAACATCACACCAGACCACACGTGACATATGTGCTCATACTAATTATTATCCACTGCTCCCATAATGTGCTCCCCCACCTTTGTGCTCCACCTTTGCGCTCCACCACCTTTGTGCTCTCCCACCTTTCTGCTCCCCCACCTTTGTGGGCCACCATCTTTGAACCTTTGTGCTCCTCCACCTTTGTGTTCCACCATCTTGGTGCTGCACCACCTTTGTGCTCCCCCACCTTTGTGCTCCACCACCTTTGTGCTCCACCACCTTTCACCTGGAGATGTGGACCTCTATGTATAAATAGGTCAGGATACGCCTTCCCCTTTAAGGACCTTCAAAACCCGTCCATAGGATACCTCTGGATACACCACCTCTCTCTTAAAGGATCCCCCAGCCGGGTACGGCAGACGCAGCAACAACCTTGCCAGCTGATAGACTCCTCAGCTTAAGTGACATAAAACCACCATCATGGTTTCTATCTCATTTAAAAATCAAAACTGTAAATTCCACTCACACTAAGTAAACTGGTGCACAGCAGAAGGATCACCTTAAAAATTAAACGTGTGTTGCCCCTTTAAGAACTGTGGCTCAGCATCATTTAACCAAGGAAGCATCTCGTCCACTTCTGGGTTTGCGTGATGACGTCACAGGCTCTGCCTGATTGTGCTTCGTCACATCACAAGACTTCCTCCAGGGTACAAGGAGCCACGACGAGCGCTTGACATTTTAAATGCCCACGCATTGTTTATTCTAGGTCCTCTCAGTGAACATTGCATCCCTTATCATCACATTTATTTTGCTGGATTTACAGCACAGTTGTGGACAACCAACGTGACCAATAAGGAAAACTGTCACCATACTTTGCAAACTATGAACATAAACAATGGAAACTGTGTGGCTTGGTGTTGCCTTCTGTAAATTTGCTGCCCTAGTCGCAGGCCTACTAAGGTCTTCTGGTACTTATAGTCCTACAAAGCAATATGAAGGGGTAATTATTGCTTCACAGTCAGGATATTTTGTTAGCTGTGATGATAAAACTGACTCTGGACACTGGTGTGTGAAATTCACCTCCACAGGTACCAAGCCCAGGGCTATATTTGTCATGAAATACTGAAGGCCACAGCCAAGAGGAGTAGGGTAACCGCTGCTGTCTGCATTTCACTGCGTTTTAGCATGCCTGAGATCAGCCATCAAGCCACACTTCCACTGACCGCACCTGCAGTAGGCTTTGTGTTTGCAGTGAGCTTCCTGTTCTCAGGCAGGCTCCATACCTCGATATTAACAACATGCTTGGTTATGTACTTTGAGGGTCTCCCATTCATTTCTAAAAGACCCCCATCGACCAGCAGTGTAGTAAACAAGGTACCTGACCATTCAACGCACCACCACCCACATATGTGGTCTGTTGGGTCTGACTTCACCAGAAAAGTTCTATGGTCCTTGGCTGATTCTGACTTCATTATGAAAGGTTTATGGTCCTTGGCTGATTCCAACTTTACCATGAAAGGTCTATGGTCCTTGGCTGATTTCATCTTCACCATGAAAGGTCTATGATCCTTGGCTGATTCTGACTTCACCAGGAAAGGTCTATGATCCTTGGCTGATTCTGACTTCACCAGGAAAGGTCTATGGTCCTTGGCTGATTCAGACATCATTATGAAAGGTCTATGGTCCTTGGCTGATTCCAACTTTACCATGAAAGGTCTATGGTCCTTGGCTGATTTCATCTTCACCATGAAAGGTCTATGGTCCTTGGCTGATTCTGACTTCACCAAGAAAGGTCTGTGGTCCTTGGCTGATTCTAACTTCACCAGAAAATGTCTCTGGTCCTTGGCTGATTCAGACTTCATTATGAAAGGTCTATGGTCCTTGGTTGATTCCAACTTTACCATGAAAGGTCTATGGTCCTTGGCTGATTTCATCTTCACCATGAAAGGTCTATGATCCTTGGCTGATTCTGACTTCACCAGGAAAGGTCTATGGTCCTTGGCTGATTCTTTTTTTTTTTAGGGTCTCCCATTCATTTCTAAAAGGCCCCCATCGACAAGCAGTGTAGTAAACAAGGTACCTGACCATTCAACGCACCACCACCCACATATATGGTCTGCTGAGTCTAAAGGTAGATTTTTTTGGAAGCTTGTTAAGGTCCCATAGGAAATGAATTGTCAGAAGCAATGTAACGCACGTCATTAGAACTCCTGTTATGGCTCATCAGTAGGTGCATGCATAGGTGGAAATGGGCCCTACCGGATTTCAGGTTTCAGTAATCATTAGAGTTTGCAGGACCCGAGCTCCTGATTGATCACACAACAGTTCTTCCCATTGCTCTGGTAGATTTGATGATTATGGTACAGGCTGCCGAGATAAAATAATCTGATCCCTGCTAAAAATGGAAAGTCGTTAGCAACTGTTCCTTAAAGTAATTATTTATAACTTCTCATACTAATTTCATGATGAAATACTATAAGAAAACTTATTCCATTCCTTTTTTTCCATAAAGGGTCCCCATGAAGATAAACTAAAAGTAGATGGCTCTCTAGGACTGCCAACCTGATCCTGACTTCACCAGAAAAGGTCTATGGTCCTTGGCTGATTCAGACTTCACCATGAGAGGTCTATGGTACTTGGCTGATTCTGACTTCAGCATGAGAGGTCTATGGTCCTTGGCTGATTCTGACTTCACCATGAAAGATCTATTGTCCTTGGCTGATTCTGACTTCATCAGGAAAGGTCTATGGTCCTTGGCTGATTCTGACTTCATCAGGAAGGTCTATAGTCCTTGGCTTATTTCGTCTTCACCATGAAAGGTCTATGATCGTTGGCTGATTCTGACTTCACCATGAGAGGTCTATGGTCCTAGGCTGTTTCTGACTTCACTAGAAAAGGTCTATGGTCCTTGGCTGATTCTGACTTCACCATGAGAGGTCTATGGTACTTGGCTGATTCTGACTTCAGCATGAGAGGTCTATGGTCCTTGGCTGATTCTGACTTCACCATGAAAGATCTATAGTCCTTGGCTGATTCTGACTTCATCAGGAAAGGTCTATGGTCCTTGGCTGATTCCAACTTTACCATGAAAGGTCTATGGTCCTTGGCTGATTCTGACTTCACCAGGAAACGTCTATGGTCCTTGGCTGATTCAGACTTCACCAGGAAAGGTCTATGGTGTAACGGAACCGGAACCCAGACCGCACTGAGTTTTTCCGTTATAGCACAACTTCCCCTGTCCGAACACCATCCATGGACCACGCCCTTGAAATCCCTCAGGAAAATAGACAATACCCAGCTCTTACTAAAACAGGAAGCCAACAACTTTATTGTACACAAAACAACATGTTTTATACAGAGGGCGGGGAAAGACAACCAGGGACAGGAAACACATCATCAGCCCACCCTATCAGTGGGAAGGGCTACAGTATAGGCAGGAAACACCTCATCACCCCTCCCCATCCAACCAGACACAGAACAATGGGATGCAGCCATGCGGCAAAGGATATTGACCAACCCCCACACCAATACACAAACAGTACATCCCATAATAGTTGGCTGGACAGGAAGACACAGCACAATGGGGGGGAGCACATGACAAACAGACAATGGACAACCATGTGGCCTAGACAAAGGAACACACACTATACACAAGACTCAGACACTCACATACACACCCTGTACCCCTTAACAGGCACAGGGTGGGTTAAACATAATGAGGGGGACATGAGCTGACCAAGCGGTCCCCCCACCCCCAAAAGTCACTCCCGTCACATATGGTCCTTAGCCGATTCTGACTTCACTATGAAAGGCCCATGTTTCATGGTTGATTCAGAATTCACCAAGAAATGTCTATGGTCCTTGGTAATGTACCAAGTAATTAATTACAGGCAATTTCCAAGTAAGTACTTTGTAATTGGTGTGTAATATACTTGGCTGATTCAGACTTCAACACGAAAAGGTCTAAGATCCTTGGCTGATTCAGATTTCCCTATGAAAGGTTTATGGTCCTTGGCCGATTCCGACTTCACTATGAAAGGTCTATGGTCCTTAGTTAATTCAAACTTCACCATGAAAGGTGCAAGGTCCTTGGATGATTCAGACTTCACCATGAAAGGTCTATGGTCCTTGACTAATTCAGACTTCACTATGAAAGGTCTATGGTCCTTAGTTAATTCAAACTTCACCATGAAAGGTCTATGGTCTTTGGATGATTCAGACTTCACCAGGAAAGGTCTATGGTCTTTGGCTGATTCCAGCTTTACCATGAAAGGTTTATGGTCCTTAGCTGATTCAGACTTCACCAGGAAAGGTCTATGGTGTTTGGATGATTCAGACTTCACCAGGAAAGGTCTATGGTCCTTGGCTGATTCCAAGTTCAACAGGAAAGGTCTATGGTCCTTGGCTGATTCCAACTGCACCAGGAAAGGTCTATGGTCTTTGGCTGATTCCAGCTTCACTATGAAAGGTCTACGGTCCTAACAATGTAAAAATCTTCCCATACCACAACCCTCCAAAGGACTTTGTAATCCTCACCCTTCTGTCTCCTATAGTCCTTAGGGGACTGAGGTACAACCATTCAAGTACAATGGTCCCTGTAGAGCACCATTACATCATCATGGTAGTACAATGTGAAATGCGGGTTCTTGGTGCCAATCATAGGAGATGGATGGGGCAGGGAAGCCTTCTGTATTCAGGTTCTTCACCCAGAAAAACCATTTTGTCAGGAATATAACACAAAGATACAACTTTTTTTTTTTTGTCGGTGAAGCTTGTTATTTAGAAGTTGGAGAAGTGCTGGGAGAAATCCAGATATTTATACCTTGTGTCCCTCTGTCATGGACAATAGAAGCTGCGGGGAGAAGTGTATACAGAGGCCGAGTCCTGCACTTTACGGGTTTCTGTGAAATATGGCTGAAGATAAGCTCTGTAAAATGTTACCCGATGGACATCATAAATCTGACTGAGAGAGCCGTCATACCTGTGTGCAGCATTGAGGAATGTAACCAAAGACCCACCGAGATCGAGAAATACATTGATACATTATTTGTATGTCTATCTTAAAGCAGTTATACAGTCATGGCCACAAATCTGATGATGGAGTACTATCCCTCCCACTGACACCAATGATGGGGCACTATCCCTCCCACTGACACCAATGATGGGGCACTATCCCTCCCACTGACACCAATGATGGGAAACTATTCCTCCCACTGACACCAATGATGGGAAACTATTCCTCCCACTGACACCAATGATGGGACACTATCCCTCCCACTGACACCAATGATGGGAAACTATTCCTCCCACTGACACCAATGATGGGACACTATTCCTCCCACTGACACCAATGATGGGACACTATTCCTCCCGCTGGCACCAATGATGGGGCACTATTTCTCCCACTGACACCAATGATGGAGCACTATCCCTCCCACTGACACCAATGATGGGACACTATCCCTCCCACTGACACCAATGATGGGGCACTATTACTCCCACTGACACCAATGATGGGGCACTTTTTCTCCCACTGACACTAATGATGGGGCACTATCCCTCCCACTGACACTAATGATGGGGCACTATTACTTCCACTGACACCAATGATGGGGCACTTTTTCTCTCACTGACACCAATGATGGGGCACTATTCCATCCACTGATATCAATAATGGGGCACTATTCATACACTCATACACTGACACCAGCGGTGGGGCATAATTCCTCCCAGCGACACCAATGATGGGCTTTATTTCTCACCCTATACCAAAGATGACACATTGTTTAGGCCCATTGGGAACAGTCCGGCCCTCCGAAAGTCTGAAGGACAGTAAATTGGCCTCTTGTTTAGGACATTTGGAGACCCTAGTCTGGGATTTGGAGCAACAGGACTCTTCCTCTTCCCCTTGTCGGGGGGAACCCACCAATCTGGGCGGGGGTTTTACACCCCCAACCTACAGTAGCTAACCTGAATTCAGCCTTCTGTCATCGAGGTCCCAGTGGCGGCAGAGCTGGGGGGGGGGTCTATTTCCCAGGATCCTTGTTTGGAGCTAGTCAGGGGATATCTTACTTGGGAGCCTGGTCTGGTGGGATCACTGAGGAGTGTCCGGTGGGAGGCATCTGGGGATTCTGTGGCATTGTGAGTACTGACCCGAGACCAGGGCTCAGGAGGAGAGAACAAGCCTCCGGCTCGGTTCATAGGACTGGTCCATCTATTAAGATCCCATCATGGGGACGAGTGGGGGAGGAGTCGGAGGGGTAAAGTCACCACTCAGAAGATATGAATTTGTTCAAAGTAGCAGCATGGAGTCCCCCATCACCCACAAGATGGGCGTTTTTGGTTTGGGGTTTAGGTACTAGCTCAGACTAGCCCAGGCCTGATGACAAACTTCACTTCCTCTGCCCCAAGCAGATTCTCCTCTGGCCGTCTGATGAAACCATTTAGACACACCAGAAATTTTTGTCATTCCTGAGATCCCGTCAGCCAGCGTCTTTGGTGCTTTCCGCATTTGTGAAGCAAAGAACGATCTTTTCTGATTGCCACAAGACTCAAAATAGCCAGCGACTGATTCTACACGCCAGGCTCCCGGACTCCGGCTCTAGTATCTCAGCCCTGACATGCCACGCCATGAAATGATCTTCTGAATAATGCATCCCGCCTCCCTCGAAGACCCCCGGCTTACACCCTCGTCATGCCAAAGCTCACGTTTCAGCTTGTGATAGTAATCTGGATGCCTGCAGTACTTCAAAGGATTGATGTGATTGCCTAAATTTTGCAGGAGAAATATGGACGTGTGCAAAGCAATAGCAGCCTTCTGCACCATTATGTGCATTTAATATTTTATTCATTAATAGAGGGTTTTATGTTACCGGCGGGACTTGGAGCTTAGGCAGTCTGCGTGTTTCTCCCGGCTGCCGGGCAGGAAACTAATGTGTAGACGAGAGCCGGGGTGAGGTGACTCTTCCATTAACACCTAATAAAACGTGGCTGGAGTGGCCCTAATTCCAACACCAGATGGGACTCTACACTTCCCCGTAAATGGTTATGAAGACGGTGATTTAGTACATGTCACCTCCGTCACACCTAAAAGGTCAATGGGACGGAACGTTGATTTCCCACATATTACAGTATCCTGCAGATATACACTCACTGGACACTTTAGGTCCACCTTGCTAGTACTGGGTGGTGATGGGTGAAGATTCCCAAAAACGTACCTTACCAATTGTATTACGTTCTATGATGGGTGAGGATTCCCAAAAACGTACCCTACCAATTATATTACATCATATGATGGGTGAGGATTCCCAAAATCATACCCTACCAATTATATTACATCATATGATGGGTGAGGATTCCCAAAATCATACCCTACCAATTATATTACGCCCTGTGATGGGTGAGGATTCCCAAAAACGTACCCTACCAATTATATTACATCATATGATGGGTGAGGATTCCCAAAAACGTTCCCTACCAATTGTATTACATCATATGATGGGTGAGGATTCCCAAAAACCTTCCCTACCAATTGTATTACATCATATGATGGGTGAGGATTCCCAAAAACCTTCCCTACCAATTATATTACGCCCTGTGATGGGTGAGGATTCCCAAAAACGTACCCTACCAATTATATTACATCATATGATGGGCGAGGATTCCCAAAACGTTCCCTACCAATTGTATTACATCATATGATGGGTGAGGATTCCCAAAAACCTTCCCTACCAATTATATTATGGGTGAGGATTCCCAAAATCATACCCTACCAATTATATTACATGCTGTGATGGATGAGGATTCCCAAAATCCTACCCTACCAATTATATTATGTCCTATGATGGGTGATTATTCCCAAAATCATACCCTACCAATTATATTACATCATATGATGGGTGAGGATTCCCAAAATCATACCCTACCAATTATATTACGCCCTGTGATGGGTGAGGATTCCCAAAAACGTACCCTACCAATTGTATTACATCATATGATGGGTGAGGATTCCCAAAAACCTTCCCTACCAATTATATTACATCATATGATGGGTGAGGATTCCCAAAAACCTTCCCTACCAATTATATTACACCCTGTGATGGGTGAGGATTCCCAAAAACGTTCCCTACCAATTATATTACATCATATGATGGGTGAGGATTCCCAAAAACGTTCCCTACCAATTGTATTACATCATATGATGGGTGAGGATTCCCAAAAACCTTCCCTACCATTTATATTATGGGTGAGGATTCCCAAAATCATACCCTACCAATTATATTACGCCCTGTGATGGGTGAGGATTCCCAAAAACGTACCCTACCAATTATATTACATCATATGATGGGTGAGGATTCCCAAAAACCTTCCCTACCAATTGTATTACATCATATGATGGGTGAGGATTCCCAAAAACCTTCCCTACCAATTATATTACGCCCTGTGATGGGTGAGGATTCCCAAAAACGTTCCCTACCAATTGTATTACATCATATGATGGGTGAGGATTCCCAAAAACCTTCCCTACCAATTATATTATGGGTGAGGATTCCCAAAATCCTACCCTACCAATTATATTATGTCCTATGATGGGTGATTATTCCCAAAATCATACCCTACCAATTATATTACATCATATGATGGGTGAGGATTCCCAAAATCATACCCTACCAATTATATTACGCCCTGTGATGGGTGAGGATTCCCAAAAACGTACCCTACCAATTGTATTACATCATATGATGGGTGAGGATTCCCAAAAACCTTCCCTACCAATTATATTACATCATATGATGGGTGAGGATTCCCAAAATCATACCCTACCAATTATATTACGCCCTGTGATAGGTGAGGATTCCCAAAAACGTTCCCTACCAATTATATTACATCATATGATGGGTGAGGATTCCCAAAAACGTTCCCTACCAATTGTATTACATCATATGATAGGTGAGGATTCCCAAAAACGTACCCTACCAATTATATTACATCATATGATGGGTGAGGATTCCCAAAATCATACCCTACCAATTATATTACGCCCTGTGATGGGTGAGGATTCCCAAAAACGTACCCTACCAATTATATTACATCATATGATGGGTGAGGATTCCCAAAAACGTTCCCTACCAATTGTATTACATCATATGATGGGTGAGGATTCCCAAAAACGTACCCTACCAATTATATTACATCATATGATGGGTGAGGATTCCCAAAATCATACCCTACCAATTATATTACATCATATGATGGGTGAGGATTCCCAAAATCATACCCTACCAATTATATTACGCCCTGTGATGGGTGAGGATTCCCAAAAACGTACCCTACCAATTATATTACATCATATGATGGGTGAGGATTCCCAAAAACATTCCCTACCAATTGTATTACATCATATGATGGGTGAGGATTCCCAAAAACCTTCCCTACCAATTGTATTACATCATATGATAGGTGAGGATTCCCAAAAACGTACCCTACCAATTATATTATGGGTGAGGATTCCCAAAAACGTTCCCTACCAATTATATTACATCATATGATAGGTGAGGATTCCCAAAAACGTACCCTACCAATTACACTCACCGGCCACTTTATTAGGTCCACCTCGCTAGTCCCGGATTGGACCCCCTTTTACCTTCGTTCTTTGTGGCATTGATTCAAAAAGGTGTTGGAAACATTCCTCAGAGATTCTGGCCCATATTGACATGAGTTGCTGTTGCCTTTCTATCATCTGGAACCAGTCTGCCCATTCTCCTCTGACACCAAGGGATTTTCCTCCACACAACTGCCACTCGCTGGATATTTTCTCTTTTTCGGACCATTCTCTGTAATCCCTAGAGATGGTTTTTGCATTAAAATCTCAGGAGATCAGCAGTTTTTGAAATACTCAGACCGGCCCATCTGGCACCGACAACCATGCCACGTTCAAAGTCACTTAAATCCCCTTTCTTCCCCATTCTGATACTCAGTTTGAATTTCAGCAAGTCGTCTTCACCACGTCTAGATGCCTCAATGCATTGAGTTGCTGCCATGTGATTGGCTGACTAGCAATGTGTGTTACGAAGCAATTAAACAGGTGGACCTAATAAAGTGGCCGTTGAGTGTATATATGGGGGAACGGGCTCAACTGTTAGTGGTACACCATACAGAAGGCAGGAACACTCAGGTCCCTGCAGGTTTGATCTGCACTTTTAGGCCCCATTCCCATTAGGCGCAGGTTCCCATTCATGATTTTGTTGGCGCGATTCTGTGTCACGCGTAGTGCAGATCATTCATTTGAATGGCCTGCCCTAGCGCATTTGTTGCACCAAAGAAGTTCAGGGACCAAACTTTGGCCCCGAGCCAGGTGAAAGTTTACACAAATCACAATTGATTGCCGCATGGCAAAGCCCCTGTGTAAAATTTTACCTGGCTGGGGGCCAAAGTTCGGTCCCTGAACTTCTTCGGTGCAAGAAACGCGCATTCAAAGGAATGGACTGCACTAGGCGTCCTGCATTTGGAGAGCCATGTTGGATGAATGACACCCAAATGCTCATTGTGAGTTTTGCCATGATTTGGAATTGAGGACAGAGTTGCTCCGATTCGGCCCGCGATTCCATATGCGATGGAGACCATAACCAGCAAGGCAACCAGCAAACGCAGTTCACTGCAGGAGGGCTTTGCTCAGCAAGTCCACCGCATAAAACGAACAAAACATTGGCTTCTTTGAGCCTCTAATGCTCACCATACATAGGTCGAAATTCGATCAATTTTTCATCCAAAAATCGGACCTAAGAATAATCGGCCAATTTTCGCTCTGTTAGTGGGGTCAATGGCACCGAACGATTTTCGTGGTTCCTCCCCTTTTCGGTGATCGGGCGTGTTGGAAAATTTGTGAAAAATGACTGATTTTTTACTCAATGATGTTCAAATCGTACGATCATATTTTCTAAAAGAATACACGCATGAGCCGTGACCTGGAAGGAACAGAAGTTTCACCGGTTATATGGGGTGAACTTTATGACTCGGTCGGCTGATTTTCGAAAGCATTGATGTCATCATCGGATTACCGAGCAAACGACATTTTCGACCCATGTATGGCCTGCATAACTAGCCTCGGGTCAGTTCCTGACTAACAGGGTGACTTCTGTTGAGCTCCCCAAAACCAGGGCTTTTTTTCAGTGGGAATGTGGGGGAACGCAGCACTGAGTGTATGTAATGACAAGGGGTGCTGAGGTTTGCTGGAGGGTCTGTTGATGCTGGCTGTTGGGGGATCTATTGTTGCTGGAGGGGATCTATTTTTGCATGGGGTACTATTGTTGCTGGGGGTTCTATAGTTTCTGGTAGGGATTCTATTGTTGCCATAGGTGTCAAATGTTTCTAGGGGTCATTTGTTGGTGGGAGGGATCTACCATTGAGGGAGGGGTCTATTGTTGCTGGCTGCTGGAGGTTTTATTGAAGTTGGCTGCTGGGAAATCTGTTGTTGTCTTCCCCTATCACCTGCCATAAGCCACCTCCCCCCAACACCGGCAGAGAGAGCCTTCCACTATCACCTGCCATAAGCCACCTCCCCCCAACACCGGCAAAGAGAGCCTTCCACTATCACCTGCCATAAGCCACCTCCCCCCAACACCGGCAGAGAGAGCCTTCCACTACCACCGCCCCCCATCCTCCCACTGACACCAATGATGGGGCACTATTCCTCCCACTGACACCAATGAGGGGACACTATTCTTCCCACTGCCCACAAGGTTGAGGCACCATTCCCTCCACTGACACCAAAAATAGGGCACTATCCCTCCCACTGACACCAATGATGGGGCACTATTCCTCCCACTGACACCAATGAGGGGACACTATTCTTCCCACTGACACCAATGATGGGGCATTATTCCTCCCACTGACACCAATGATGGGGCACTATTCCTTCCACTGACACCAATGATTGGGCGCTATTCACCCCACCAATACCAAAGATGGGGCACTACCCCTCTTCCTACTAACCATATGCGCCTTGTCATTTTTTAACTCCTACTCACCCCCAAGCCTGAGGAATTGTTTACTCCCACTGATATTGGGGCTTTTTATTGTTCCATCGGCCGCAGTCCGGCTCCCCTAAAGTCCGAACTCAATTTTCTTGAACAAGATCCATAAAATGTTTTCTGCGTTTTTCTTTTCAGTTTAGTCTGTGGAGACCTTCCATTCTATGGAGTTGCTGGATGAAAGTTCTTGTGATCCTCTTCCATTACAGTGACTCCATCACCCTCTAGGATACAACTTTCCAAGCACTGTGTGCACTTCTCCCCGCTGGTTTCTCCGGATCTCTTTGTTCTCTGCACAATGACACGGTACGCTTGTTGGCGTTGGGCTCAAATGAGGTTCTGCTTGTTCCACATTTGTTCCTAGAAAGTTACGTTCAATTGAAATTACATTTAAACAGCTGAGATGAATAGAAGGATGACGGCTTATAATCTGAACTAACACAATCATATGACTCATCCTCAGCAGTGACACCACGTGACACCAAGACCTGTTTTCCTTTTGTTCTTTTCGGTAAAATATAGGGTTGCTTCCAGTGATCAATTATTGACTTGTGATCCGCTGATTCAATTGACAGCAAACCTTTTTTTTTTTTTGCAGCTCTGAAGGGTAAATGAATCATTCATCATATGAGTAGTTTAATCAGCAAAACTGTGACTCAGATTCCGGATAATTAAAGATATAGCATAATAAATGATTTATATGAGGTGCATGTCAGTACTAATAACCGTGTGCAAAGCTGCATGGCTCCAGTTCTCCCCGGCAATATGCCAGCAGAATATATAGTGCCCTAGGTGGACCCATGCTCCAATGGTCTCCTGCTCCAATGGCCTCCTGCGTCAATGGTCTCCTGCGTCAATGGTCTCCTGCTCCAATTGTCTCCTGCTCCAATGGCCTCCTGCGTCAATGGTCTCCTGCTCCAATGGTCTCCTGCTCCAATGGTCTCCTGCTCCAATGGCCTCCTGCGTCAATGGTCTCCTGCTCCAATGGTCTCCTGCTCCAATGGTCTCCTGCGTCAATGGCCTCCTGCTCCAATGGTCTCCTGCTCCAATGGTCTCCTGCTCCAATGGTCTCCTGCGTCAATGGTCTCCTGCTCCAATGGCCTCCTGCGTCAATGGCCTCCTGCTCCAATGGTCTCCTGCTCCAATGGTCTCCTGCTCCAATGGTCTCCTGCTC
The DNA here is from genome assembly GCF_062004578.1 of Staurois parvus. NCBI lineage: Eukaryota > Metazoa > Chordata > Amphibia > Anura > Ranidae > Staurois > Staurois parvus. The sequence goes on along the minus strand of NW_028319182.1, from coordinate 916,090 downwards.
CAATGGTCTCCTGCTCCAATGGTCTCCTGCTCCAATGGTCTCCTGCGTCAATGGCCTCCTGCTCCAATGGTCTCCTGCTCCAATGGTCTCCTGCTCCAATGGTCTCCTGCGTCAATGGTCTCCTGCTCCAATGGCCTCCTGCGTCAATGGCCTCCTGCTCCAATGGTCTCCTGCTCCAATGGTCTCCTGCTCCAATGGTCTCCTGCTCCAATGGTCTCCTGCGTCAATGGTCTCCTGCTCCAATGGCCTCCTGCGTCAATGGTCTCCTGCTCCAATGGTCTCCTGCTCCAATGGTCTCCTGCTCCAATGGTCTCCTGCGTCAATGGAGGGGCTTGTACAAAGAAGGGAGGAATGCCGCAGCACTGGAATGCACAAACATCTTCCTTCGCTGGAATGTTTCTTCCTGTTGCTGAGCATAATATCGATGTTTCTGCATTCTGGTGGCGCAGCGTTCCTCTCTTCATTGCAATAGAAGATGAACAGAATGGAATGTGTGACCTGGAATGGTGATGGTGGGTCAATGCAGACACTCCTTGGTAATTCCACTTTAATACAGGCCAAGTTATCAATCACTGATCCCGGCTTTCCTTCTTCAATGTATTTAAACAGATAGTCAACGTGGCAACCCTACCACTGCACATGGAGAGGGGTCTAGACGTTTCTGGCAGCAGGAATAAATGAAGGTTCACACTCAGAAAATGCTGAAAGACCTGAAGTTTATGTGCCCAGACCCCAAATGGGCCTTGCAGATTTGTCCCAGGTTCTATTCCCACAGTCTCACAGCACAATGACCGGGAAGTTAGTGTCTTTGTGGAGTTTTTTACTTGTTGAAATTGGATGGGGTGTAGGGAAGCCTTAAGATCAGGGGGGGACTGACCATTTGGGCACTCGAGCACTGCACAAGGGCCCAGGGTCAGTAGGGGGCCCCATGAGAAGCCCCCTAGTACCTTTCATAGACTTTTTTGGGTGTGGTTTGAGTATGTGTGAGGACACAGGGGCCCCATGATCCCCTATTGCCCGGGGACCCCATGAGTTGTCAGTCCGCCCCTGCTTAAGATACTCCAGAATTCAGTACCCCAACATTCAGAGGACTCTCTCTCTCTCCAGCCCTCTCTCTTCATGGACTTTCTGCAGAGACTACTGGCACAATACTTCTGGGATTTCCAGCAGGGTGAATCCCACTTTGGCAGCTCCAGTACAGTTGCCCAAACAGCAAGCGGTCACTAGGATCCCTCTCCCAGGCCTTAACTCACTGTGCCTCGAGATATTTCGACCGATCCTGTACAATATTGGTTAGACACTATACTGAGAATCTCCAGGCCAGATTATTATTATTATTATTATACAGTATTTATAAAGCGCCAATAGTTTGCTCAGCGCTGTACATTACAAAGGGGGACAGAACATGTGACAGAGCAATACCAATACAATGCAAAACATGAGGGGATCGAGGGCCCTGATCCTTGGAGCTTACAATCTAGGAGGGAGGGGATGGTGGCACAGGAGGAGATAGCTGTGGGGGATGGAGTGGTAGGAAGAGTGGAGGAGGTCAGCAAGTTAGCAGGGGGTGGGGTAGGCTTCCCTGAAGAGATGGGTTTTCAGGGTGCGCCTAAAGGAGAGTAGAGTAGGTGATAATCTGATGGGTTGGGGCAGGGAGTTCCAGAGGATGGGTGACACCCTGGAGAAGTCCTGGAGGCGGGCATGGGAGGAGGAGACCAGGGAACTAGAGAGAAGGAGGTCTTGTGAGGAGCGGAGTGTGCGTGTTGGGTGGTACTTGGATATTAGGTCGGTGATGTAGTTTGGGGCAGTATCCTCAGTGCTTCCCCTTACTTGGCTCTGAGCTGTTTCCAGGAAAATAGGCCCCCAGCCCTGGTATGGCTGGGACCTTAGTGAACTCTCTGCGGGCTCTGTGCTGGCTTGCCCAGAAGGTCAGCCGCCCTTCCAGGCTGGGATCTCCTCCTTCAGGACAAGACTCTGATCCCACATGGAAGAAAAAGATATTTGAAACACTACAATTTTGGCCATATTCAATATATTTCAATAAATAAATATATATATATATATATATATATATATATATATATATACACACTGCATGTTGAAATGCTTTTTCTTTATATATTACAGAATATATGAAAAATATTTAAAAAAATATATTTTAAAAAAATATATACTTCAGATTGTTTTTTAACATATAAAAAAGTCATTTTAACATATATTTCTACATATATCTGTAAATGCGTTCCAAAAATGTAGATTTGTATTTTTAAAGACATACAGTATAACTGAAATGTATTTTTTAAAAATAGTTTTCATATATTTTGTAATAAAAACGCATTTCAACATACAGTGTATAAATATATATATATATATATTTATATATATATATATATATTTATACACATATATATATATATTTATACATATATATATATATATATATTTATACATTATATATATATATATTTTTTTTTTTAATTTATTTATATATATATATATTTATTGAAATATACTGAATACGGCCACAATTGTAGTATTTCAAATATATGTCAATATATTTGGGAAGACTATTTTTAAAATATATTTCAAATATATTTTTCTTCCATGTGGGCTATTCCAGGCCTCAGGCTATTTAAGAGCTCTCTATCCACCTTCTGGGCACACCTCCCCAGGGATTGGCCAGAATACTATAAATATTCAAACTCAGGATCTGCCAACTTCATTCTAGAACTAGAAGGCAGGGAGAAGTAGAGGAGCCTGCAGCCTGTGAGACGCAGAACAGACAAAAACAATCACACTCCACTGGCTACAAAGGAGCCACAAAAAGCTACATTTACCTCCACCTCACTAGCAACCTAACCTAGCAGGGCGCTACTTTTACATAATGTCATCATTAACTTTCATTTCACGGTGGAGCAGAGCGATGCGCACGCCGTAGACTCAGCTGTCATATTTGTTACACTCGTGTCTTACTTCCTAGGCAACGTTCAATCACGTAAAAGAACTGGAATCCAACACACCATGAACCATAGCTAACAACGGTCCCTCATTGGGAGAGATTGTCCCTCTGGAACTAAATCCCTCTCTCTCTGCTCCTCAGCTGAATGTGTTATATTTAAATCTGAAAAGTATTCTAAGAATCCCTTCAAACTCCAAATTATTGCATTTGCTATTTAAAAAAAAAAAAAAAAACAAGGCGTAAAGGAAAAGTCATAGTGGAAAAAAGTTTCGGAAATTTTGGAGGTAAGTTGAACTTTTTGCGGTTCTAACTGGACCACCTATCCTTAGTTCTTTAATGTGAATTGTTTTGTCAGGTAAGTTCTTCTTTGTTCTATCCAGGATACAGGATGGGGGCAGGGAAGTCACGGAACCAGTATGTCCTCTACCAAGGGCTCCGGGTGCCATCTTAGGTGGGGAGCCCATGTCTGATTGGACACAGACTTCTCCCGATTCAAACTAATGCCCCTAGTGCTGCAAGGCAGAAATGCTACCCACTAAGCCTCTGTGCTGCCCATATATGCCCATGATGGCAACAGCAAACTGATTTGTACCTCTGAATCTATAGGGTGACACTTCATGGCCCCAAGTCACACCACACCTGGCTCTCAGAAATGTTTCTTCGATGTTACAGGTTCACATTCATTACTCCGGTGATGTTGTCCTCCTTATGCTCTACGTCTGGCTTTCATATTATTAAATAAGCCATGGACACAAAAATGGAAGCATGCAGAAGATGTTATAATGCTACGGTCTTTAAGGTGCTGGAACAAATAACTGGCGGATTAGTCTGAACAACATAATCAATACTTTGGGTTTGTGTTTTCCAGCCAGTAAGTCAAGTTGAAAATCACGAGACTTTCATTTTTTCCTGAACGTCAAGTTACAAATGCCTACTTACTGCAAAGGAAGAAGATATCTGATTGAGGAGACATGTCTTCCTGCAGCTAGAAGAAATAATTGAACTATTTATCGTTCGTTCTTGAGGCCAGCTTGATCCATACACTCTGTAATAGTAGACCTCATAGATCTACGACCTAAAGACCACATTAAACTATTATTATGAGCTCTTTTAGACCAGCTTGACCCATACACTCTGTAATAGTAGATCTCGTAGATCTAGACCCACAGATCATTTTAAACTACCATCATTAGTTCTTTGATAGCTGCTTGACCTGTACACTTTGTAATAGTAGATCTCATAGTTCTACGACATGAAAACCACATTGAACAACTATCGTTAGTTCTTTGAGACCAGATAGAGCTGTACATTCTGTAATAGTAGATATCAGAGTTCTACGACATGACCAATTACCGTTGGTTCTTTGAGGGCACCTTGACCCATACACTCTGTATAATAGATCTCATAGTTCTACAAGCTAAAGACCACATTGAACTATTATCGTTAGTTCTTTGAGACCAGATAGACCTAAATATTCTTTAACAGTAGATATCAGAGTTCTACGACATGATCAATTATCATTAGTTCTTTGAGGGCACCTTGACCCATACACTCTGTATAATAGATCTCATAGTTCTATGACCTGAAGACCACATTGAACTATTATCGCTAGTTCTTTGAGGGCACCTTGCCCCGTACATTCTGTATAATAGATCTCATAGTTCTATGACCTGAAGACCACATTGAACTATTATCCTTAGTTCTTTGAGGGCACCTTGACCCATACACTCTGTAATAGTAGATATCATAGTTCTACGACCTGAAGACCACATTGAACTATTATCATTAGTTCTTTGAGGGCACCTTGACCCATACACTCTGTAATAGTAGATATCATAGTTCTACGACCTGAAGACCACATTGAACTATTATCATTAGTTCTTTGAGGGCTCCTTGACCCATACACTCTGTAATAGTAGATATCATAGTTCTACAACCTGCAGACCACATTGAACTATTATCGCTAGTTCTTTGATATCGGATCGACCCGTACACTCTGTAATAGTAGATCTCATAGTTATATTATTGTTAGTTCTTTGAGACCAGATAGATCTGTACATTCTGTAATAATAGATATCAGAGTTCTACAACACGACGACCACTTTGACCAATTATTATCGTTAGTTCTTTGAGGGCACCTTGACCCATGCACTCTGTATGATAGATCTCATAGTTCTATGACCCGAAGACCACATTGAACTATTATCGTTAGCCCTTTGAGAGCTGCTTGACCCATACACTCTGTAATAGTAGACATCATGGTTGTACGACCTGAAGACAACATTGAACTAATATTGTTAGATCTTTGAGGGTAGCTTGACCCATACACTCTGTAATAGTAGACATCATAGTTCTATGACATGGACACCACATTGAACTAATGTTGGTAGATGTTTGAGACCAGCTTGACCTGTACACTCTATAATAGCAGACCTCAGAGTTCTCTGTCCTGAAGACCGCTTCAAACCAAATCACAAATGTGGTGGACCACCTTATCCTATATCCATTTCTTATGCAATAAAAACATTCACCTAAAGGCAGATCTGCCCCTCTGTTACATCGTCTTCACACCTTGTAGCTGCTCTCCTATTGTCACTCCATAGACCAGTGTTTCCCAACAAGGCGCACTGCCATATGCATTCCCCTTAGGGTGGCACAATCACTGGACCAAGTTTGCTTTGGATCAATGTCATGAGTTGCCATGGTGCTCTTGGGCTGTTCACCAGCACCATGACAACCAATGATGCTCTAGGACAGTACACATGGGGTCAATCATTGCTATGGTGTTGGCAGCCACCCTGCCTGCACTATGGCAAGTCATGACATTGATCAATGGCAGGCAGAATTCAGGTCCACCCCCCGCCTTCAGGCTGCTCCAGACCTCCTCAACCTCCGTCCCTCTGCCACACTCCTGGGGTTGAAAAGTAGGGCTCTGATGTGCAGAGGATACTAAGTAATTGGGAAGGTTTTGTGAAGGAAAGATTCTGATTTGATGGGAAGACTAATGGGGGGATCTGATGTAATGGGGAACTATGACATATGAGGGGGATGTTTAGGGAGCACTATGATGCAGAGGAAGGACTCTGACATATGGGGGAACTCTGATGTACAGGGATGGCACTACGGTATAGGGTAGTGATGGGGGGGCTCTGATGTGATGGGGGATCTCTGATGTGTTGGGGGACCTCTGATGTGATGGGGAGCCTCTGACGTGATGGGGGGCATCTCTGATGTGATGGGGGACCTCTGATGAGATGGAGGATCTCTGGTGTGATGGCAGGCATCCTTGGTGTGATGGGGGACCTCAGATGTGATGGAGGATCTCTGGTGTGATGGGAGGCATCCGTGGTGTGATGGGGGACCTCTGATGTGATGGAGGATCTCTGATGTGATGGGAGGCACCCTTGGTGTGATGGGGGACCTCTGATGTGATGGAGAATCTCTGATGTGATGGGAGGCACCCTTGGTGTGATGGGGGACCTCTGATGTGATGGAGGATCTCTGATGTGATGGGAGGCACCCTTGGTGTGATGGGGGACCTCTGATGTGATGGAGAATCTCTGATGTGATGGGAGGCATCATTGGTGTGATGGGGGACCTCTGATGTGATGGGAGGCACCCTTGGTGTGATGGGGGACCTCTGATGTGATGGAGAATCTCTGGTGTGATGGGAGGCATCCTTGGTGTGATGGGGGACCTCTGATGTGATGGAGAATCTCTGGTGTGATGGGAGGCATCCTTGGTGTGATGGGGGACCTCTGATGTGATGGAGAATCTCTGGTGTGATGGGAGGCATCCTTGGTGTGATGGGGGACCTCTGATGTGATGAAGGATCTTTAATGTGATGGGATGCATCCTTGGTGTGATGGGGGACCTCTTATGTGATGGAGAATCTTTGATGTGATGGGGGATCTCTGATGTGATGGGGGGACCTCTGTTGTGAAGGAGGGCTCTGACAAGATGGAAGGAACTCTGATGTGATGAGGGCACCTTGGATGTAAAGGGGGGCTTTTAATTTGTAGTGAATGATATCAAGGTGGTTGTGTGTATCATCCTAGGCTTAAGTATACTATTGGTAAGTAACATTTTCATTTTTTACATTTAAATCTGGGGGGGCTCTGGATTTTTCATACATTGTCATGGTGCTGCAACTGAAAAAGGTTGAGAAGCTTTGCCCCAGACCCTTGGCTCTGCTCAGTCTTGCCGGTTGTGTTCCTGCTCTGCACGGCTCTGCTCAGTCTTGCCGGTTGTGTTCCTGCTCTGCACGGCTCTGCTCAGTCTTGCCGGTTGTGTTCCTGCTCTGCACGGCTCTGCTCAGGCTTGCCGGTTGTGTTCCTGCTCTGCGCGGTTCTGCTCAGTCCTGCCGGTTGTATTCCTGCTCTGCTGGTCTCGGTCTCCAATGTACACGACTCGCTCTGTCTTGCACAGCTGTCTCCTCTTATGACAGCTGCTTTCTCTTTCTTCGCTCAGCTGCTCACTTTCTTATTTTTCCTGCTGTTTTATTTTCTCCTTTTCTATTCCACTTCAGATCTCTCTGCTTCCTTCTCCAGTTCATACTCAGATCCGCACTCCAGCCTCCCCTCTCCCGGTCTTCTTCACTCTCAGCAGGAGAAGATGCTGGAACATGGAGCCGAGCGCTCTCTGCTGGGTACGTCCTGTCCAGGCAGAGTTCCTCCATAGTGATAGTGTCATGTGTAGTCCTGAGGAGGCTGGAGGGGAAGCCCAAATCAATCCCCGCACCCCCAGTGACAGGACAGGAGGAGAGACGAATGAGGACGAATGTTCTTTAGGTTATTTCCTTTTCTGACTGTACTAAAATACTGCATTATGGCCACTTGATGGAGCCAAAGAGCATAGGAAATACGTATATCCAGCAGGAACACGGGAACGCAGGTCCGGGCACCTCCAGAACTGAATGTATGCAATGGCAAGGGGTGGTGAGGGGAGCTGGAGGGTGCATTGTTGCTGGTTTGTTGGAGGATCTGTTGTTGCTGGGGAGGTATATTGTTGCTGGTGGGTCTTATATTTTTTGTGGGGTCATTTGTTGCTGGGAAGGGTCTACTGTTAAGAAAGGGGTCTATTATTGCTGGGGGAATCTATTGCTACTGGATGGTTCTATTGTTACTGGATGGGTCTGTTGTTGCTGGGGAGTTCTATTGTTTCTGGTGGGGGATCTATTGTTGCTGGGGGTGATTTTATTTTAGGGGGGTCAGATGTTGCTGGGAGGGATCAGCCATTGAGAGATGTCTATTACTGCTGGGGGGTCTGTTGTTACTGCTTGGGTCTATTATTGCTTGGGAGTCTATTGTTGATGGGGGGTTATTGTTATGGAATGGGTCTATTATTGCTGGATGATCTATTGTTACTGGATGGGACTATTGTTGCTGGGGAGGTCTATTGTGGCTGTGGAGGATTTATTGTTGCTGGGGGGTCTTATAAATATAAGGGGGTCAATTGTTGCTGGGAGGTATCTACTGTTGAAATAGGTGTCTATTATTGCTGGGAGAGCTGTTGTTACTGCTTGGGTCAATTGTTGCTAGAGGGGTCTATTGTTGATGGGGGTTCTATTGTTGCTGGGGGTCTTACATTGCTAGGGTATCCAATTGTTGCTGAGAGGGATCTACTGTTGAGGGAGGGGACTATTATTGCTGGGGGTTCTATTGTTGCAGGCTGCTGGGGATCTCTTTTTCCTGCTTTTCTTGTTATTGTTAACAAATTCCATTCAAACTATATAACACCACAAAATCTTATTTGGCTCTATATTTTCTAAAATGATCTATACTGGGAGGTGGGTAGGGGGTGGAAACAAGGGACAGTGCTCAGAGGTGGGTAGGGGGTGGAACAAAGGGCCGGTGCTCGGAGGTGGGTAGGAGGTGGATCCAAGGGACGGTGCTCGGAGGTGGGTAGGAGGTGGAACCAAGGGCCGGTGCTCGGAGGTGGGTAGGGGGTAGAACCAAGGGCCGGTGCTCGGAGGTGGGTAGGGAGTGGATCCAAGGGCCGGTGCTCGGAGGTGGGTAGGGGGTGGAACCAAGGGACAGTGCACGGAGATGGGTAGGGGTTGGAACCAAGGGACAGTGCTCGAAGGTGGGTAGGAGGTGGAACCAAGGGACAGTGCTTGGAGGTGGGTAGGGGTTGGAACCAAGGGACAGTGCTTGGAGGTGGGTGGCAGTTGGAATCAAGGGGCGGTGCTCGGAGGTTGATAGAGGTTGGAACCAAGGGAGGGTGCTCAGAGGTGGAACCAAGGGATCGTGCTCGGAGGTGGGTAGGGGATGGAATCAAGGGACAGTGCTCGGAGATGGGTACAGGCTGGAACCAAAGGACAGTGCTTGGAGTAGGGGGTGGAACCAAGGGACAGTGCTCGGAGGTGGGTAGGGGGTGAAACCATGGGACAGTGCTTGGAGGTGGGTAGAGGGAGGAAACAGGGGACAGTGCTTGGAGGTGGGTAGGAGGTGGAACGAAGGGACGGTTCTCAGAGGTGGGTATGAGATGGAACCAAGGGACGGTGCTCAGAGGTGGGTGGGGGGTGGAACCAAGGGACGGTGCTCAGAGGTGGGTGGGGGGTGGAACCAAGGGACGGTGCTTGGAGGTGGGTAGGGGCAGAGACAAGGGGTGACTAGGAAGAGGGGAGTACCTGCACCTATTCTCTAAGAAAAAAACCCTGCGTATATCTTTGTAACATTGGGATGCATTTAATAATTTCCTTGAGTGTTCTCTGGGATTGTTACATTGTATCACTTGTTACAAAGATGTCTGTATTTTCTATGCTCCTTGTAACATGAGATACAATGTAACAATCCTAGAGAACACTAGAGGGAATGACCAAATAAGTGCACCCCATTGTTATAAAGACCTACAGGAAGAGCTCCTTTATGATCTGTAGAGTAACAACGGGGACACGCCAAAGTCGAGCTGAAATACACGTAGCCCCAGAGCTGGGCAGATGTCAGAATTGTCGCTACATCTGATGAATGATTGGAATGTCTATGGCGCCCCAACTGCTGGCTGCAGCTTTCTATAATGAATTGCGTAGATACAGAATAGTAGTTTTATCCTGTCAGAGTAAATTTGTTCTCCTATAATCTGTGAGCCGTATCTTCTGCTAAGATGGCCTCACAGACGCGTTCTGAAGTCAGATGTGAATGTGGGAGTCTCATTATTTATACATCGCTTGCATTAAGTTGAACTTAGACGGGATTAGCTTACAGTGTGTTTGCCGGTGTTATTGGAGTTCATTGAAAGTTTCCCCCCAGGGGACATAAAACACAGCTTGCCTCAGCCTGCCTTGTAATATTGGAAGCGGTAAGCCCAAGAGAGCAATAGCTTGACGGCCATTTCCCACCATCACGGGGCATAATTGAGAGTCCTAGCAGTTACATTTATAGCAGGCGGGAGCACAAGGCAAGAGGAACACATGGAACAGAAATGAGGACGGCGACTGTGGAGTACATGTGTGCCGCTCAGGGCGGAGGGACGCTCATTTCATTGTATTTACAGCAAATAGATGGAGGCCTCCAAGCCTCACATTACAACAGAAGCAACGTGCATCTTCCCGTCACAGGGAGGCTCCGCATGATGTATATATATATACCAGGAAACATCTGAAAGCATGCCAAGAAAAGACAAGGGAGCAATGATGGTGGCCATCCAAAATATTATCATGGCCCAAGCCCCCCTCCATAATATCATGGCCCAAGCCCCCCTCCATAATATCATGGCCCAAGCCCCCCTCCATAATATCATGGCCCAAGCCCCGCTCCATAATATCATGGCCCAAGCACCCCTCCATACTATCATGGCCCAAGCCCCCTTCCATAATATCATGGCCCAAGCCCCCCTCCATAATATCATGGCCCAAGCCCCCTTCCATAATATCATGGCCCAAGCCCCCCTCCATAATATTTCCATAGCCCAAGCACCCCTCCATAATATCATGGCCCAAGCCCCCCTCCATAATATTATCATGGCCCAAGCCCCCCTCCATAATATCATGGCCCAAGCCCCCCTCCATAATATCGTGGCCCAAGCCCCCCTCAATAATATTATCTTGGCCCAAGCCCCCCTCCATAACATCATGGCCCAAGCCCCCCTCCAATATATCATGGCCCAAGCACCCCTCCATAATATTATCATGGCCCAAACCCCCCTCCATAATATCATGGCCCAAGCCCCCCTCCATAATATTATCATGGCCCAAGCACCCCTCCATAATATTATCATGTCCCAAGCCCCCCTCCATAATATCATGGCCCAAGCCCCCCTCCATAATATCATGGCCCAAGCACCCCTCCATATTATTATCATGGCCCAAGCCCCCCTCCATAATATCATGGCCCAAGCCCCCCTACATAATATTATCTTGGCCCAAGCACCGCTCCATAATATTATCATGCCCCAAGCCCCCCTCCATAATATCATGGCCTAAGCACCCCTCCATAATATTGCCATTGCCCAAGCACCCCTCCATAATATCATGACCTAAGCCCCCCTAAATAACATCATGGCCCAGGCACCCCTCCATAATATCATCATGGCCCAAACACCCCTCCATAATATTACCATGGCCCAAACACCCCTCCATAATAATACCATGGCCCAGGCACCCCTCCATAATATTATCATGGCCCAGGCACCCCTCCATAATATTATCATGGCCCAGGCACCCCTCCATAATAATACCATGGCCCAAACACTCCTCAATAATGTTACCATGGCCAAATCACCTCTCCATAATATTAACATGGCCAAGAACCCCTCAATAATATTACCAAGGCCCAGGCACCCCTCCATAATATTTCCATGGCCCAGGCACCCCTCCATAATATTACCATGGCCAAGAACCCCTCAATAATATTTCCAAGGCCCAGGCACCCCTCTATAATATTACCAAGGCCCAGGCACCCCTCCATAATATTTCCATGGCCCAGGCACCCCTCCATAATATTACCATGGCCAAGAACCCCTCAATAATATTTCCAAGGCCCAGGCACCCCTCTATAATATTACCATGGCCCAGGCACCCCTCCATAATATTACCATGATCCAGGCACCCTTCCATTATATTACTATGGTCCAGTGTTTCTCAACTCCAGTCCTCATGGACCCCCAACAGGTCATGTTTTCAGGATTTCCATTATTTTGCACAGGTGATTTGATCAGTTTCACTGCCTTAGTAATTACCGCAGCTGTTTCATCTGAGGGAAATCCTGAAAACATGACCTGTTGGGGGTCCATGAGGACTGGAGTTGAGAAACACTGCTATGGTCCAAGTATCCCTCCATCATATTACCATTGCTTAGGCACCCCTCTATAATATTACCATGGCCCAGGCACCCCTCCATAATATTACCATGGCCCAAGCACTCCTTCATAATGTTAATGTGACAGACCCAACTGGGACAGGGGCTTTTGGAGGGGACTAGGGGCTAGCCTTCCACCCACTGATTATGGCCCATGGAGAGAGCAGATCATTCTCTAATGATGGACCACAACGTGGTGAGCGCTGAGAGCGAGGCTTGGATTAATTAACGGAGTAAAGACAACACAGCTTCCCTTCTGGAGTGGATGGAAAGATGTGATAGTAATCTTATACAGGTTGATGGTCAGAGGAAATATGGTGGTCCTCATGCGGACTGGGCTGGAGAAGCTCCTCCATTTGGGACAGAAATATTTATCAACAATCTCCCTCAAGAGGTCTATGAAGATAAATGAATTCCACTGTTCACACTGTTGGGATATTGTATGAGATTTGTCTCATGAAGGACAGATTATACAGGTGATAGACAGTATATGTAATGGCCTTTGTGTATTCAGGGGTGGAGGTGTCGGGCTGGCTGGGGTGGGCTCCCTGGCTGGGGTGGGCTCCCTGGCTGGGTGCTTGGCTGTTGATTGGCTTCCTGTTATGTAATGGCCTTTGTGTATTCAGGGGTGGAGGTGTCGGGCTGGCTGGGGTGGGCTCCCTGGCTGGGGTGGGCTCCCGGCTGGCTGGGTGCTTGGCTGTTGATTAGTTTACTGTTATGTAATGGCCTTTGTGTATTCAGGGGTGGAGGTGTCGGGCGGTCTGGGGTGGGCTCCCTGGCTGGCTGGGTGCCTGGCTGTTGATTGGCTTCCTGTTATGTAATGAACTTTGTGTATTCAGGGGTGGAGGTGTCGGGTTGGCTGGGGTGGGCTCCCGGCTGGCTGGGTGCTTGGCTGTTGATTGGCTTCCTGTTATGTAATGGCCTTTGTGTATTCAGGGGTGGAGGTGTCGGGTTGGCTGGGGTGGGCTCCCTGGCTGGCTGGGTGCTTGGCTGTTGATTAGTTTACTGTTATGTAATGGCCTTTGTGTATTCAGGGGTGGAGGTGTCGGGCGGTCTGGGGTGGGCTCCCTGGCTGGCTGGGTGCCTGGCTGTTGATTGGCTTCCTGTTATGTAATGAACTTTGTGTATTCAGGGGTGGAGGTGTCGGGTTGGCTGGGGTGGGCTCCCGGCTGGCTGGGTGCTTGGCTGTTGATTGGCTTCCTGTTATGTAATGGCCTTTGTGTATTCAGGGGTGGAGGTGTCGGGCGGTCTGGGGTGGGCTCCCTGGCTGGCTGGGTGCCTGGCTGTTGATTGGCTTCCTGTTATGTAATGAACTTTGTGTATTCAGGGGTGGAGGTGTCGGGTTGGCTGGGGTGGGCTCCCGGCTGGCTGGGTGCTTGGCTGTTGATTGGCTTCCTGTTATGTAATGGACTTTGTGTATTCAGGGGTGGAGGTGTCGGGCGGTCTGGGGTGGGCTCCCTGGCTGGCTGGGTGCTTGGCTGTTGATTGGCTTCCTGTTATGTAATGGACTTTGTGTATTCAGGGGTGGAGGTGTCGGGCGGTCTGGGGTGGGCTCCCGGCTGGCTGGGTGCTTGGCTGTTGATTGGCTTCCTGTTATGTAATGGACTTTGTGTATTCAGGGGTGGAGGTGTCGGGCTGGCTGGGGTGGGCTCCCTGGCTGGCTGGGTGCTTGGCTGTTGATTGGCTTCCTGTTATGTAATGGACTTTGTGTATTCAGGGGTGGAGGTGTCGGGCTGTCTCAGGTGGGCTCCCTGGCTGGGGTGGGCTCCTGGCTGGCTGGGTGCTTGGCTGTTGATTAGTTTACTGTTATGTAATGGCCTTTGTGTATTCAGGGGTGGAGGTGTCGGGTTGGCTGGGGTGGGCTCCCTGGCTGGCTGGGTGCTTGGCTGTTGATTGGCTTCCTGTTATGTAATGGCCTTTGTGTATTCAGGGGTGGAGGTGTCGGGCTGTCTCAGGTGGGCTCCCTGGCTGGCTGGGTGCTTGGCTGTTGATTAGTTTACTGTTATGTAATGGCCTTTGTGTATTCAGGGGTGGAGGTGTCGGGCTGGCTGGGGTGGGCTCCCTGGCTGGCTGGGTGCTTGGCTGTTGATTGGCTTCCTGGTGATTAGATCACTGTTAGCTGTTGAATGTACTGTTCACCGTTTGCATTGTTTAGGATAATGTGATCAAGCTCTTACCTAATCACTGTGGGATGTTTATCCCAATGTATAATATTCGTTTTTATTGTTCCTGTGGGGACTGTCCCTACTGCTGAACTGTATAAAAACCTGTATTTCTGTTCAATAAAGGAGTTCCAGTTTTGGCACCTAAGCTAGTGTCACCTAGTCTTGGATGTGATGACCGGCTGTAATAATTGGGCCTTGTGTCCCATCGGCGAGGAAGCGGTTCTCTGATGGAATTCCCCAATCAGGGTGACAGGCGGTCTGTCACAGTTACCATGGGCCAAGTACTATCATGGGAGGAAGTCACATACTGTACACCTCCATATCTGGAAGCTCTAGGCGTTCCCAATGGTGGCCACAGAGGAAGGAGCAATGGGGAGAAATGAGCCCAAAAGTCGTTAGAGGGCAAAATCTGCCCTCCAGGTGACTTTAAATATCAGAACCATTTCTATGACCAGTACAGCATTGCACCAACACATGAATATTGATGCTACCGTAGGCTCCTATCTGGTGCACTGCAAGGGGTTGATTTACTAAAGGTAAGTAGACTGCTCACTTAACAAGACAATACGCCCCACAGCTTAGCGAATGTAGTGAGATTTCTCTTTGCAAAGAATACCCAATCTGATGCAAGATGCTTGCGCAAGATTGGATGATGGATGTCAGCAGACCTTTACCCCATTCACTTAGCTTTGGAGAAAATTCCCTTACCAAGTGAACAGCCTAATCGCCTTTAGTAAATCAACCCCTAAATCAGCGGTCACTAAATAGCGGACCGCGGTCCAAGAACAGCCCGAGCAGCGCTCTAGTCCGCCAGGCTAGAATGACAGATCCACCACTCAGCATGGCGGTCATCCCAGCAATCAATGACATCACGCGTGCGCCCCGCCCCTTGCAGCTCACTGTCTCTCCAGATGTTCCTCCCTCCCTGTCCACAAGCACGTGCCCCGCCCCCTTCAGCGAGGATCCTGCCTCCCGCTCCTGTCTGCCCTGAAAGTAGGGTGTGTTCTTTATGGGGGACCCTGATGGGCACATTTATATTAACCCCATGGCGCCAGCGCCTCCCGGTCCTTTAAGGGTTTCAGAAGTCAGTGGGCGGGGCAAGGTTTTAGGGTCATGTGACCGCCGTGATTGGGTCATGTGACTGCCCGCGCCAAGAGGTTAAGGGTCACTCTGATGGGCACATTTATATTAAGGGGCACTTTGATGGTCACAACATAGAAAGTGCCCATCAGAGTGCCCCTTAATATAAATGTGCCCATCAGCATGCCGCTTATTATATGTTAAGGGGACACTCTGATGGGCGCAGGTTATGTTAAGGGAGCACATGTGGGCACATACTGTGGAAAGGGGCACTCTGATGGGCACATGTGATGGAAAGGGGCACTCTGATGGGCACATGTGATGGAAAGGGGCACTCTGATGGGCACATGTGATGGAAAGGGGCACTCTGATGGGCACATGTGATGGAAAGGGGCACTCTGATGGGCACATGTGATGGAAAGGGGCACTCTGATGGGCACATGTGATGGAAAGGGGCACTCTGATGGGCACATGTGATGGAAAGGGGCACTCTGATGGGGAAATATGATGGAAAGGGGCACTCTGATGGGGAAATATGATGGAAAGGGGCACTCTGATGGGGAAATATGATGGAAAGGGGCACTCTGATGGGCACATGTGATGGAAAGGGGCACTCTGATGGGCACATGTGATGGAAAGGGGCACTCTGATGGGCACATGTGATGGAAAGGGGCACTCTGATGGGGAAATATGATGGAAAGCGACACTCTGATGGGCACATGTGATGGAAAGGGGAACTCTGATGGGCACATGTGATGGAAAGGGGAACTCTGATGGGCACATGTGATGGAAAGGGGCACTCTGATGGGGAAATATGATGGAAAGGGGCACTCTGATGTGCACACATGATGGAAAGGGGCACTCTGACGGGCACATGTGATGGAAAGGGGCACTCTGATGGGCACATGTGATGGAAAGGGGCACTCTGATGGGGAAATATGATGGAAAGCGGCACTCTGATGGGCATATGTGATGGAAAGGGGAACTCTGATGGGCACATGTGATGGAAAGGGGTCATTTGAGAGTAAGAGGGCACTGACGGGAATATCTTATGTAAGGTGGCAATGTGATGGGGATACCTGATGTAAAGGGGCACTCTGGTGGGGACAACTGATGTAAAGGAGCACTCTTATGGGCATACCAAACGTAAGGCTGCGCACTGATGGGGGAACCTTATATAATGGGGCACTCTAATGGGGACAACTGATGTAAGGGGGCACTCTGATGGGAGACACCAAATGTAAGAAGGCCTTCTGATGCAGAAACCTGATGTAAGGGGGCACTCTGATTGGAATGCCCAATGTAAGGGGGCACTCTGAAGAAAATGCCTGATGTAAGGGGGAATTCAGATGGAAATGCCTGATGTAAGGGGGAACTCAGATGGAAATGCCTGATGTATGGGGGCACTCTGACGGTGGCAACTGATTTATGGGGGAAGTCTAATGGTGGCACCCAATGTAATAAATTACTCTGGAGAGGGAACCTGAAGTAAGGGGGAACACTAATGGGCACATTTAATTGTTAAGGGGCACTCTGATGGGCACAACATAGAATGTGCCCATCAGAGTGCCCCTTAAAATTAAATGTGCCCATCAGCATGCTGCTTATGTTATGTTAAGGAGGCACATATGGGCACATACTGTGGAAAGGAGCACGCTGATGGGCACATGTGATGGAAAGGGGCATTCTGAGGGGCACATGTAATGGAAAGGGGCACTCTGATGAGGAAATATGATGGAAAGGGGCACTCTGATGGGCACATGTAATGGAAAGGGGCACTCTGATGAGGAAATATGATGGAAAGGGGCACTCTGATCGGGAAATATGATGGAAAGGGGTACTCTGAGAGTAAGGGGGCACTCTGAACGGGAATACCTGAAGTATGGGGGCACTCTGATGGGGATGCCTGATACAGGGGGGTACTCTGACAGTGGCAACTGATTTATGGGGGAAGTCTGATGGTGGCACCCAATGTAATAAATCCCTCAGCATAGGGAACCTGATGTAAGGGGGAACACTAATGGGGACATTTATTTTCGGTCCTCGGCCAGAAGAAGATTTAATGACCGGACCTCCTTGAATTGTAATTCAATACCCCGATCTATAGTAATTCTTTCAGCAGAAATAATATTCCACAATGGCGCAGATACAATCCAAGCAGCTGAACGTGGACAACCTTGGTAGCTGACCCACCCCACCCCACGGTCTATGTTAGCAATGCACAAATTGCTCCTTGATAGCTCCCACATACTACAATATAAAAATGAAGATTAGATTGTATTTAGCAGCCCAGAAAGCTTTGTGCCCCCCCCCCCCCCCAGCACTTTGTTATATCTTCCAGCAAGGGGTTAAGTGACTGTATTAAAGAATCCCCTCTCAAGTAATTACATTTTATTCCCTGCAATGACGGCTTCAATTTAAGCGCTCTCCTGTCACTTTTCACTTTCCATCTCCGCACAGAAGCGGCTTGGCAGAAATACGGCGGTACAATTAGTTAGATGCGATATTAAAGATTCAATGGAAATTAAATATTAAAAAGTTATTCCGCTGATCCATGCACAGATCAAATCCATCTGTTGCTATAAACTCAAACACGGCCATATGCCGGCTCAGCTGACGGCGTCTACATCATTAACTTATACACAGTATGTATAGAAATACATATTTACAGCGGCGCCTGTACTGTGAGCCTCTCAGATAATGACAAGAGATGGGATCTGAAGTCTCACGGGGCCCAATAATTACACATCTCTAATTAATACCTATAGAGAGACAAACACCTTCCCATAATATGCTCTGCCGCAAACCAGGCGCTCCCTGCTAACATCACTGAGACCTGGTGATGGAAACCTGATGTAAGGGGGCACTCTGATGCAGGAACCTGATGTAAGGGGGCACTCTGATGCAGAAACCTGATGTAAGGGGGCACTCTGATGGGGATACCTGATGTAAGGGGGCACTCTGATGCAGAAACCTGATGTAAGGGGGCACTCTGATGGGGATACCTGATATAAGGGGGCACTCTGATTGGAATGCTCAAAGTAAGGGGGCACGCTGACGGAAATGCCTGATGTATGGGGGCACTCTGATGGAAATGCCTGATGTATGGGGGCACTCTGATGGAAATGCCTGATGGATAATGACCAGAGATGGGAGCTGGGATCTGAAGTCTCACGGGCTGAATAATTACAGATCTCCAATTAATACCTATAGAGAGACAAACACCTTCCCATAATACGCTCTGCCGCAAACCAGGCGCTCTCTACTAATGATGGTGTCAGTGGGAGGAATAGTGCCCCATCATTGGTGTCAGTGGGAGGAATAGTATCCCATCATTGGTGTCAGTGGGGGAATAGTGCCCCATCATTGGTGTCAGTGGGAGGAATAGTGTCCCATCATTGGTGTCAGTGGGAGGAATAGTGCCCCATCATTAGTATCAGTGGAAGGAATAGTGCCCCATCATTGGTGTCAGTGGGAGGAATTGTGCCCCATCATTGGTGTCAGTGGGAGGAATAGTGCCCCAACATTGGTTTCCGTGGGAGGAATAGTGCCCCATCATTGGTGTCAGTGGGACGAATAGTGCTCCATCATTGGTGTCAGTGGGAGGAATAGTGCCCCATCATTGGTGTCAGTGGGAGGAATAGTGCCCCATCATTGGTATCAGTGGGAGGAATAGTGCCCCATCATTGGTATCAGTGGGAGGAATATTGCCCCATCATTGGTGTCAGTGGGAGGAATAGTGTCCCATCATTGGTTTCAGTGGGAGAAATAGTGCCCCTGAACTGGTGTCAGTGGGAGGAATAGTATCCCATCATTGGTGTCAGTGGAGGAATAGTGCCCCATTATTGGTGTCAGTGGGAGGAACGGTGCCCCATCATTGGTATCAGTGGGAGGAATAGTGCCCCATCATTGGTATCAGTGGGAGGAATAGTGCCCCATCATTGGTGTCAGTGGGAGGAATAGTGCCCCATCATCGGTGTCAGTGGAGGAATAGTGCCCCATCATTGGTGTCAGTGGAGGAATAGTGCCCCATCATTGGTGTCAGTGGGAGGAATAGTGCCCCATCATTGGTATCAGTGGGAGGAATAGTGCCCCATCATTGGTGTCAGTGGGAGGAATAGTACCCCATCATTGGTGTCAGTGTGAGGAATAGTGCCCCATCATTGGTGTCAGTGGGAGGAATAGTACCCCATCATTGGTGTCAGTGGAGGAATAGTGCCCCATCATTGGTGTCAGTGGGAGGAATAGTGCCCCATCATTGGTATCAGTGGGAGGAATAGTGCCCCATCATTGGTGTCAGTGGGAGGAATAGTACCCCATCATTGGTGTCAGTGGAGGAATAGTGTCCCATCATTGGTGTCAGTGGGAGGAATAGTGCCCCAATATTGGTGTCAGTGGGAGGAATAGTGCCCCATCATTGGTATCAGTGGAGGAATAGTGCCCCATCATTGGTATCAGTGGAGGAATAGTGCCCCATCATTGGTGTCAGTGGAGGAATAGTGCCCCATCATTGGTGTCAGTGGAGGAATAGTGCCCCATCATTGGTGTCAGTGGAGGAATAGTGCCCCATCATTGGTGTCAGTGGAGGAATAGTGCCCTACTGTTAGTGTCTGTGGGAGAAATAATGCCTTGTATCATTGCAGGAATAGTCGACAAAGGCTAGCCCACAGGCCACAGTTTGGAGACTGCAGATCCAGGAAGATGGTGGACATCCCATTGTCTCCGGTCTGATTGGGTGTTCAGACGTCTCAGAGTAACACGTTCCCACCATTTGGAGATATCTCATTATTATACATCTTACCCGGTAGAAATGTAAATGTGAGCCATGAACTGACAGCTTCCTCTGTATGATAATTAGCGCCTGGAGAAGGGAACACGCCACGTCACATGACCAGAGCTACAACACGCATATGACAAGGTTAGAAAACAACGCCGAGGAACGTCCGATTCTTCTATCCCATCATGTTAGAGAATTGAATGCAGAAAAAGTTCCATAGTCAATGTGAGGAGGGATGTGAACACGCCCACTCCTGTCCCCCGAGATTATTCTCTTTCCTAGTTGTGTCCTTCACATCCCGAATGTACTGTTTGTGCTCATTAAACGGGAGCACTTTGAACCTGAACATCTGCAATTTGTCTCTAGGATGGGACCGAGAGAGACGTGAGCCGCCAGTCCATGGAAGGTGGAAGCAGGTAGCAGGTTAGACGGGGCGCCGGGATCCTACATCATTATATTTCCAATGTTTCACTCAAATCTCCATGTATTGTTAGAGGAGAGAACAGCGAGAGGAACGAAGAGTTCTGAGGAAATAATAGATGAGTAAAAAGAAATACATAAAAGGGACGGCGCCTTTGTCTTCCTTATACCAGGAATACGAGTTCTCCAAGAGGGGTCATCGATGACGGGCAGATCGAACCATTCAATAGGTACCAGTAATGATGGGTACATGCCATGCAATGAGAGAACCAATCCAGTACCTTTGTATAGGCAATGTGGCATCGCTGCTTCTCAAAGTGGTGCTTCGTTTTTTGGATGAAGAATGAGGGATCTTTGTGTGTCTTCTACTTCTGATTCCAAATTTACACCGATCAGCCTTAACGTTATGACCGCCTTTTGCTGCCAAAACAGCCCTGACCCGTCTCACCATGGACTCCACTAGACCTCTGTAGGATCTGGCACCAAGCCGTCAGTAGGAGATCCTTTAAGTCCTGTAAGTTGGAGGTGGGGCCTCCATGGATCAGACCCACAGATACTCGATTGGATTGAGATCTGGAGAACTTGGAGGCCAAGGAAACTCGTGTTGACTTGGCCTCCAAACTCATTGGGGTTTATTTACTAAAGCTGGTTCCATCCGAATCTCATGCACTTTTGCTGCCAAAACTGCCCTGACCCGTCTCACCATGGACTCCACTAGACCTCTGGAGGATCTGGCACCAAGCCGTCAGTAGAAGATCCTTTAAGTCCTGTAAGTTTTGAGGTGGGGCCTCCATGGATCAGACCCACAGATGCTCGATTGGATTGATATCTGGAAAACTTGGAGGCCAAGGAAACATGTTGTGTTGACTTGGCCTCCAAACTCATTGGGGTTTATTTACTAAAGCTGGTTCCCTCCGAATCTCGTGCACTTTTGCTGCCAAAACTGCCCTGACCCGTCTCACCATGGACTCCACTAGACCTCTGTAGGATCTGGGACCAAGCCGTCAGTAGAAGATCCTTTAAGTCCTGTAAGTTGTGAGGTGCGGCCTCCATGGATCAGACCCACAGATACTCGATTGGATTGAGATGTGGAGAACTTGGAGGCCAAGGAAACTCATTGTGTTGACTTGGCCTCCAAACTCATTGGGGTTTATTTACTAAAGCTGGTTCCCTCCGAATCTCCTGCACTTTTGCATGGAAACCGATCAGCTTTCAGGTTTTATTACTAAAGCTTGAACAATCTGAGGTTAGACACTGATTGGCTACCATGCACAGGTGAACGAGATTCTGAGTGAGCCAGCTTTAGTAAATAAATCCCATTGTGTTCCTCAAACCATTCCTGAACCATGTTTGCAATGTGGCAGAGTGCATTATCCTGCTGAAAGAGGCCACTGCCACCAGGCATTGCCATTTCCATGAAGGGGTGGACTTGCTCACCAACAATGTTTAGGTAGGTGGTACATGTCAAGTAATATCCACATGAATGGCAGGAGCCAAGGTCTCCCAGCAGAACATTGGTCAAAGCATCACAGTGCGTCCACCAGCTTGTCTTCTTCCCATACTGCATCCTGGTGCCTTCTCTTCCCCAGGTAAGTGACGCACACCCACCTGGCCATTCACGTGATTCATCAGACCAGACCACCTTCCTCCATTGCTCCGTGGTCCAGTTCTGATGCTCACGTGCCTACTGTAGGCTCCTTTGACTGTGGACTCCACTGAACCTCTGAAGATACAATGTGGTATCTGGCACCAAGCCGTCAGTAGCAGATCCTTTAAGTCCTGTAAACTGGAAGGTGGGGCCTCCATGGATCGGACTTGTTTTTCCAGCACAGGGGTCTCCAAACTATGGCCCTCCAGGTTTTGAGGAACTGCAATTCCCATGAAGCCTTGAAAGCCTCTGACAGCCACAGGCAAGACTCCCAGAGGCAGAAGCATGATGGGACTTGTAGTACTTCAACAGCTCGAGGGCCATAGTTTGGAGACCTCTGTTCCAGCACATCGCACGGATGCTTGATAGGATTGAGATCTGGAGAATTTGGAGGGCAAGTCAGCACCTTTTGTGTTCCTCAAACCATTCTTGAATTCATCAGAGCAGACCACCTTCTTCCATTGCTCCATGGTCCAGTTCTGATGCTCCTGTGCCCACTGTAGACACTTAGCTGTAGACACGGGTCAGCATGGGCACCCTGACCGGTCTGCGGCTACACAGCCCCATACACAACAAACTGCGATGCTCTGTGTGTTCTGACACCTTTCTATCAGAACCAGAATTCACTTTTTCAGCAATTCGAGCTCCAATATGTTTCATTTGTGCCAAATCGCCTACAACACACAGAAACTATGCTCAGTCACATATGTATAGTGTGAACCAAGCAAGCTTTCCAAAAGAGGGGACATTGCAAGAAAAGAACAGTTCACCCTCCCCCCCCCCCCATCCCCCACCGTGTGGTTCCTTTCGCCGAACTGCACATCGCTATAGGACACAGCAATGTAGCAACTGATTGGAGAAACCAAAATGCCACGTGTAGGAGCAGGCTTCAGGCACACCTAGAAGTGGCATAATAAAGAGTTTGTATCGTGATCACATGTAAGGCTGGGAGTCTGTAAAACCTTGTGGTTTAGCCACACTTTTACAGCCCACCAACCGCTGCCTCCATTAGCTGCAGAGGCAGAGGTCAGGGGTGTACAAATGTTGTGGTCATGATGCTTGATGCTATCTCACCTCTTTGCATGGAAGAACTCCATGGAGGGGCTACATAGCTGAGGTGAGGAATAGTCCTCCAAAAGGCTTTTCTAAAATCCACCCTTGGCCCCAACCACACCCCACCAGCTGGAGGACGCTCCAATGCATCGTCAGCAAGAATTAGCTCAGATGTAATAGGGAGGAAATTCTCAGGGTAGAAATACACTGAAAACTGAGCATGTGCAGTACTTGCCTACGCTGCTCTGCAAAATCCCCAACTGCATTGGGGACATGGACAGGAGGGGGAGATAGAGAGCAGAAGGATCAACCAGGTATGTTACAGAATATAGAAAGCGAATCCCATAGTGACTAAGAACAGCATGTAATACAGCATCTAGTGACAGTGTTTAACCATTTCCAGTCCGGACACTTTCACCCCCTTCCAGTCCGGACACTTTCCCTCCCTTCCAGTCCGGACACTTTCCCCCCCTTCCAGTCTGGACACTTTCACCCCCCTTCCAGTCAGGACAATTTCACCCCCTTCCAGTCCGGACACTTTCACCCCCTTCCAGTCCGGACACTTTCACCCCCCTTCCAGTCTGGACACTTTCACCCCCTTCGAGTCTGGACACTTTCACCCCCTTCGAGTCTGGACACTTTCACCCCCTTCCTGTCCGGACACTTTCACCCCCTTCCAGTCCGGACACTTTCACCCCCTTCCAGTCCGGACACTTTCACCCCCTTCCAGTCCGGACACTTTCACCCCCTTCCAGTCCGGACACTTTCCCCCCTTCCAGTCCGGACACTTTCCCCCCTTCCAGTCCGGACACTTTCACCCCCTTCCAGTCCGGACACTTTCCCCCCCTTCCAGTCCGGACACTTTCACCCCCTTCCAGTCCGGACACTTTCACCCCCTCCCAGTCCGGACACTTTCACCCCCTTCCAGTCCGGACACTTTCCCCCCTTCCAGTCCGGACACTTTCCCCCCTTCCAGTCCGGACACTTTCCCCCCCTTCCAGTCCGGACACTTTCCCCCCCTTCCAGTCCGGACACTTTCCCCCCCTTCCAGTCTGGACACTTTCACCCCCTTCCAGTCCGGACACTTTCACCCCCTTCCAGTCCGGACACTTTCACCCCCTTCCAGTCCGGACACTTTCACCCCCTTCCAGTCCGGACACTTTCCCCCTCTTCCAGTCCGGACACTTCCCCCCCTTCCAGTCTGGACACTTTCACCCCCTTTCAGTCCGGACACTTTCCCCCCTTCCAGTCCGGACACTTTCTCCCCCCCCCCTCCAGTCCGGACACTTTCCCCCTCATCCAGTCCGGACACTTTCCCCCTCTTCCAGTCCGGACACTTTCCCCCTCTTCCAGTCCGGACACTTTCCCCCCCTTCCAATCCGGACACTTTCCCCCCCTTCCAGTCCGGACACTTTCCCCCCCTTCCTGTCCAGGCCAATTTTCAGCGCTATCAAACTTTGAATGACAATTGCGCGGTCATGCAACACTGTACCCATATGAACTTTTTAGCATTTTTTTGAGAAAGATAAAACTTTATTTTGGTGGTATTTATTCACCGCTGGGATTTCTATTTTTTTTTTTGCTATATAAATTAAAAAGTCCAAAAATTTTGAAAAAGTGTTTTTCTTATAAAATTTTGCAAATAAATCATCTTTCTTCATAAATCTCGGCCAAAATGTATTCAGTTATCTTTTTAGTAAAAAAAAAAAATAACCCAAGTTAGTTTATAACCAAAAATTATAATTTAAAAAAAATTTTTTTTTACATTTTTTTGTTATTATTTATGTTTGTTTTTAACATACTGTCACCCTAGCTGTATAGGGTCACCATGGGGGGTGATGAAGATTTTTTTTTTTACGCTGCTTGCTTTTACACCCATAAAGGCTGTAAAAGCAAAAATGTCTGCTTCTCTCTTCTGGCTACATTCCTGCAGCCATTGAGAAATACTATGAGAGCTGTGATTGGTCACAGCTTGTCACATGGTGCAAAGCTGTTGTGAATGGCCCTGTACCATGTGATCTCTGTGATCATTCACAGATTTCACATGTAGTAAGCAATGATGTCAGTAAGTGACATCGTGCTTATTACTGTTCATGTGATCACTGATTGGCCAATCAGTAATCACATGATCGGGACCTCACACAGAGGTCCTGTACAGTGAGGACACAATCCAAAATGGCGGGCGCTGTTTATGAACGGCAACCCGCCCCTGCACTGCCACCGTCCTGACGTTTATATACAGCGGCCGGGCAGCAAGTGGTTAATTATTTATTTCAGGTACTTCTATAGCACTGTCAATGTACTCCGCGCTTTACATATATATTGTACATTCACATCAGTCCCCGCCCCCGAGGAGCGTACAATCTAAGGTCCCTAACTCACATTTATATACAAGGGCCAATTTAGACAGGATCCAATTAACCTACCAGCATGTCTTTGGAGTGTGGGAGGAAACTAGAGTACCCGGAGGAAACCCACGCAGGCACAGGGAGAACATGCAAACTCCAGGCAGGAGGTGCCGTGGCTGGGATTCGAACCAACGACCCTGGTACTGTCAGGCGGAAGTGTGAACCACTCAGCCACTTTGCTGCCCATGACGTGGGTTCAAGCGGCGTCGGAGTTCCAGCGAAGAGTCAGCGCCCTCCGGAGAGGAAACTGTGAACGATCTTTTCGGGGTCCTTTCTTTAGGAGGAAAAACTTTCCAGCCACAAAATGGCTCCAACGCATCTGTTTTATCGCCACGTAGAACCGAACACGGATCCGGAACATTCCGTCCGCAGTATGTGCACGCACGCTATACTAAACTTTACAGCGCATCATCCGAGATTCGATTTCCATTTTTCTTCCCGTTAAAAAAAGAAACTTATCATCATGGGAACATTAAATAGAAATTAGCAAAACGCATTTCCAGAGTAAACACAATCTGCTCTATTACGGTTACACAAACACATTTGCAGACACCGCAGGAGAAGCCGCGCACAGTCACTCCATCACACAAACACCGCTTATCCAGATATGACCACAAGTGCGCACATACACCACGCCAATCGATTCCCGCTCCCCCCAGGACGCCGGCACCTGCTGCTAGGAGACAATGCGCTTCACTTACTCAGCCATTTCAAACCTTATATATCACTTTATCCACATTGAGGGTAATAAAGTGTTCGGCTGCCATTCAAGGCGAAGGCGAGAGCACATTAAGGACGACTGTCATGGTTCATATTGAGTTCAATTTCATTGGTTTTTATATTACACCCCGCAGCAATATCGGTCTATGGTAATCAAGGAGCCGCGGATGAGGTGCATTCAGCGCGCTCCGACTCTCGCCTTACAAGCTGCAATGCATTTATGCTCCTTCTGCAATGTACCGGGGTTGGACCGGTGCGCCTCGGAAAACGGAGAGAATATCACGCAATCGAAAATGAAATGATGGCCCTCGCCTGTCAGGTGCCATGTGGTGCTGTCCATTACGGGTTCTGGGAATCTCGGGTTCAATAAATAAGTGGCTCTCTTCTACTGTCAACGACCGTCCTCCATACCATGTAGAGTCGGCGATAGGAAGGAATACAGGAGAAGGGACAATAAAGGAAAAGGAATGGGTGGCCACAAAGATGGAGCGAGGAAATCGGAAATCAATGGAGGGGTCAATCCCCCCCCCCCCCCCACGGGAGAAGAGACAGAAGAAGGGTTCTGGGAATCACAGGTTCAATAAATAAGTGTCTCTCTCTTCTACTGCCAACGCCCGGCCTCCATACCATGTAGAGTCGGCGATATGAAGGAATACAGGAGAAGGGACAATAAAGGAAAAGTAATGGGTTGCCACAAAGACAGAGTGAGGAAATCAATGAAGGGGCCACAAAGACAGAGCGAGAAAATCAATGGAGAGGCCACAAAGACGGAGCGAGGAAATCAATGGAGGGGCCACAAAGACGGAGCGAGGAAATCAATGGAGGAGCCACAAAGATGGAGCGAGGAAATCAACGGAGGGGCCATAAAGACGGAGCGAGGAAATCAACGGAGGGGCCACAAAGACGGAGCGAGGAAATCAATAGAGGGGCCACAAAGACGGAGCGAGGAAATCAACGGAGGGGCCACAAAGACGGAGCGAGGAAATCAATGGAGGGGCCACAAAGATGGAGCGAGGAAATCAATGGCGGGGCCACAAAGATGGAGCGAGGAAATCAATGTAAGGGCCACAAAGACGGAGCGAGGAAATCAATGGAGGGTCCACAAAGACGGAGCGAGGAAATCAATGGAGGGGCCACAAAGACAGAGCGAGGAAATCAATGGAGGGGCCCATCCCCCCCCACGGGAGAAGAGACAGAAGAAGGGTTCTGGGAATCACGGGTTCAATAAATAAGTGGCTCTCTTCTACTGTCAACGCCTGGCCTCCATACCATGTAGAGTCGGCAATATGAAGGAATACAGGAGAAGGGACAATAAAGGAAAAGTAATGGGTGGCCACAAAGACGGAGCGAGGAAATCAACGGAGGGGCCACAAAGACGGAGCGAGGAAATAAATGGAGGGGCCACAAAGACGGAGTGAGGAAATCAACAGAGGGGCCACAAAGACAGAGCGAGGAAATCAATGGAGGGGCCACAAAGACGGAGCGAGGAAATCAATGGAGGGGCCACAGAGACATAGCGAGGAAATCAATGGAGAGGCCACAAAGACAGAGCGAGGAAATCAATGGAGGGGCCCATCCCCCCCATGGGAGAAGAGACAGAAAAAGGGTTCTGGGAATCACGGGTTCAATAAATAAGTGGCTCTCTTCTACTGTCAGCGCCCGGCCTCCATACCATGTAGAGTCAGCGATATGAAGGAATACAGGAGAAGGAACAATAAAGGAAAAGTAATGGGTGGCCAAAAAGACAGAGCAAGGAAATCAATGGAGGGACCACAAAGACAGAGCAAGGAAATCAATGGAGGGGACACAAAGATGGAGCGAGGAAATCAATGGAGAGGCCACAAAGATGGAGCAAGGAAATCAATGGAGAGGCCACAAAGATGGAGCGAGGAAATCAATGGAGAGGCCACAAAGACGGAGCGAGGAAATCAATGGAGTGGCCACAAAGACGGAGCGAGGAAATCAATGGAGAGGCCACAAAGACGGAGCGAGGAAATCAATGGAGAGGCCACAAAGATGGAGCAAGGAAATCAATGGAGAGGCCACAAAGATGGAGCGAGGAAATCAATGGAGAGGCCACAAAGACGGAGCGAGGAAATCAATGGAGTGGCCACAAAGACGGAGCGAGGAAATCAATGGAGAGGCCACAAAGACAGAGCGAGGAAATCAATGGAGGGGCCACAAAGACAGAGCGAGAAAATCAATGGAGGGGTCACAAAGACAGAGCGAGGAAGTCAATGGAGGGGTCACAAAGATGAAGCGAGGAAATCAATGGAGGGGCCACAAGACCAGGGGTGTATTTACCATAGAGCAAACAAGGCACTTGCCTAGGGCTGCATTTTTTAGGGGGGCAGGAACCCCCTCCTGGAAGTAGAGACAGAAGAAGGGACACATGCGTCATGGGGACCAGGTGGGATCCAAGAGGGGCTGCAGGCTGCTTGAGGGTCTGAATGCAGAGTCCGACTCTCATTCCAGGGGATGTCTGGAGCTGTGAAGGTGAATGTTTTTCTCTCTCTCACTGGGGGGTGGATGATGTATGGAGGATGGTGGTAGTGGAAGGCTCTCTTGGGTAGGGGGAGGGGGTTGAGCGGGGTGGTGATGTTGTTTGGTGTCAGGCTCTCTTCACGGGGGGGGGGCAGCCAATTTTTGTGTTGCCTAGGGCAGCACAAAACCTAAATACACCCCTGTGCACAACTGTGTAGAGTAATAGTCTCCCCAAAAAATGACTTTACTGAAAACCACCCTTGTCCCCAAACTCAGCCCTTCAGCTGGAGGAAGGCTCCAAAATTGACCATAGTTGACTTCCAAGGGACCAGGCCTCCTAATAAGAACTGACACCTACAGGGGTAGAGCCATAACACCAGATGGGTTTCAATATTTTGGAGAGGAATAGTCCTTCAAAATGGGCCCCAGCTGTACCCACCTGGCTTGAAGACCACTCCAAAACTGTCTATAGTTTGCCTTCCAAGGGACCGGGCCTTCTATTAAAACAAAACAGACACCTATGAGGGTAGCACCATACCACCAGATGGGTTCCAATATTTTGGAGAGAAATAGTCCTACAAAATAGTCCTCAGCTGTACCCCCGGCTTGAAGACCACTCCAAAATTGACCATAGTTGACTTCCAAGGGACCAGACCTCCTAATAAAAACAACTGACACCTACAAGGGTAGAACCATACCACCAGATGGGTTTCAATATTTTGGAGAGGAATAGTCCCTCAAAATGGTCCCCAGCTGTACATGAAGACCACTCCAAAACTGACTATGCTTGACTTCCAAGTGACTGAACCCCCATCTCAAACAAGTGACACCAACAAGAGTAGAACCATACTACCAGATGGGTTCCAATCTTTGTAGCTATCTCAACTCTTTGCATGGAAGAACTCAATGGAGGGGCTACATAGCTGGGGTGAGGAATAGTCCTCCATAAAAGGCTTTTGTAAAATCCACCCTTGTCCCCAACCACACCCCACCAGCTGGAGGAAGCTCCAATTTGGCTATAGTTTACCTCCAAGGGACCGAGCCCCCGTTACAAACAGGTGACACCAATGAGAGTAAACCATACTACCAGATGGGTTCCAATCTTTGTAGCTATCTCACCTCTTTGCACTGAACTGGAAAAAAAGTCAATGGAGGGGCTACATAGCTGGGAAGGGGAATAATCCGCCAAAAAAAAGCTTTTCTAAAATCCACCCTTGTCCCCAACCACACCCCACCAACTGGAGGACGACTCCAAAATTGATTAAAGTTGACTTCCAAGGGACCGGGCCCCATTAATTGACACCAACAATGGTAGCACCATTCCACCAGATGGGATACCTGCTTTACAGCTACCTCACCCCTTTACACAGACCCCTAAAGACCCCCTAACCCATCATGACAATCACATGCAAATCCAGAACTATTGTCAAAACCTTCACGATGGAGGGAATGTGGGACAACTTTCTTCATTCGTAAACCTTGGAGGAGACAGCCCACTGATGACGTTACAAGAAAAAGATGGCGGGCGGAGGCGGTGTGCAGCAGTGGGGTTGCGGCACAGATCACTGGATTCGCTGGGGGTGACCAAGTTTTTGAAGACAACCCAGCAATTTAGGTAAAAAAGAAAGAAAAAATGTAAATGGGGAGCCGAGTTCCTCTTTAACGAGAAGTCTTCTTGGTGGACGTTGCGTACAGCATTGTTGGAGGAGTCCGGAATTTGTCCCCAACCTCCGATTCTAGACCATGGGACCAGATTGCCGAAATCTGCAGCCTTGGCTACAATGAGAACAAACCAGGACACACAGGGAACATGAAAGGAAGAACGGAAATGTCCCCGACTAGGACTTCTGCTTTCCACAGTACAAATCTATTGTCCTATCAGAACGGATCAACAGATCCCGACAATGGATTCCTCATGAGTCCTATCAGAACGGATCAATGGATTCCGACAATGGATTCCGTATGAGTCCTATCAGAACAGATCAACGGATCCCAACAATGGATTCCTCGTGAGTCCTATCAGAACAGATCAATGGATCCCGACAATGGATTCCTCATGAGTCCTATCAGAACAGATCAACAGATCCCAACAGTGGATTCCTCATGAGTCCTATCAGAACGGATCAACGGATCCCGACAATAGATTCCTTGTGAGTCCTATCAGAACCGATCAATGGATCCCAACAAAGGATTCCTCGTGAGTCCTATCAGAATGGATCCCAACAATGGATTCTTTGTGAGTCCTATCAGAGTGGATCAACAGATCCCAACAATGGATTCATCATGAGTCCTATCAGAACGGATCAACGGATCCCGACAATGGATTCCTCGTGAGTCCTATCAGAACGGATCCCGACAATGGATTCCTTGTGAGTCCTATCAGAACCGATGAACAGATCCTGACAAAGGATTCCTCATGAGTCCTATCAGAACGGATCCCGACAATGGATTCCTCATGAGTCCTATCAGAACGGATCAACAGATCCCAACAATGGATTCCTCATGAGTCCTATCAGAACGGATCAACGGATCCCGACAATGGATTCCTCGTGAGTCCTATCAGAACGGATCCCGACAATGGATTCCTTGTGAGTCCTATCAGAACCGATGAACAGATCCTGACAAAGGATTCCTCGTGAGTCCTATCAGAACGGATCCCGACAATGGATTCCTCATGAGTCCTATCAGAACGGATCAACAGATCCCAACAATGGATTCCTCATGAGTCCTATCAGAACCGATCAACGGATCCCGACAAAGGATTCCTCGTGAGTCCTATCAGAACAGATTAACGGATCCCGATAATGGATTCCTTGTGAGTCCTATCAGAACCGATCAACGGATCCCGACAAAGGATTCCTCGTGAGTCCTATCAGAATGGATCCCAACAATGGATTCCTTGTGAGTCCTATCAGAACGGATCAACAGATCCCGACAATGGATTCCTTGTGAGTACTATCAGAACGGATCAACAGATCTAAACAATGGATTCCTTGTGAGTCCTAACAGAACCGATCAACGGATTCCAACAATGGATTCCTCGTGAGTCCCATCAGAACGGATCCCGACAATGGATTCCTCATGAGTCCTAACAGAACGGATCCCGACAATGGATTCCTTGTGAGTCCTAACAGAACGGATCCCGACAATGGATTCCTCTGCTACAGAGGTCCAGCAAGCCATGCATCTGCGCAGAGATCCGGAGGGCAGAACAGCTTCCAGAACATGAAACACATCGAATGATAATTATGACGGCATGTAAGATCCATTGTATTATTATGTGAAGGGCGAGGATACAGATTCAGGGCGATGATACAGATTCGGGGCGAGGATACAGATTTGGGGGCGAGTATACAGATTCGGGGGCGAGGATACAGATTTGGGGGCGAGGATACAGATTTGGGGGCGATGATACAGATTCGGGGGAAGGATACAGATTCGGGGGCGAGGATACAGATTCGGGGGCGAGGATACAGATTCGGGGCGAGGATACAGATTCGGGGCGATGTCATTCTAGTAATGTGAGTTTTCAGAGACATTATTTCCTTCTATGTTGGGGCCTCAGACACCCCCCCCCGGGGGCTCTGCAATCCCGCAGTCATGGACGCCTCTATGGAGGGAACATTCAAAGCTGAACTCCGGGAATTCGATCAAATCTACCTGCAGTGGGGCCCCTGCACTGCGAGGGTGAAATGCTGAGGGGGGTGCAGGGGGGAGGGGTATTAAAGTCTAGGTGACCCCCAAACCTTGTAAAACAACCCATTGTGTTGAAAATAGAAATAAAAGGCAGAACTTCCTCCAATGATCAGACTTGTATGGTTTTACCGCCCCCCAAGCACTAGTGTAAGTGAGCCCCTATTAGTCAGAGATCTGTATCAATGTCTTGTGGAGACGTCTCTGGAGATCAGCGATCATTACTATATGAGGTTCCTGTACTGCAGAGTACGGCGGCCGGTCAGAGAAGTGGGACCCCCCCCCCCTCCGGGCATTCCTCGGACTATACACAACGCAGCCAGACGGTCAATCAAATCCTCTGCGCCTCATCCCAGCCCACAGACCTCTCCTGAGAATCCATTCTGCTTCTTAGCCTCCCCGATAATCACCGTCATGGAAACAAATCAGATGAAACATTTTATTTTACCGCCCATTTCCCAGTAAATCATCATCTAGGAGCGCTAACCAGTAATAACATTCACCCTCCATATCTCAGATATTCACCGCATCATTCACCCTCCATATCTCAGATATTCACCGCATCATTCACCCTCCATATCTCAGATATTCACCGCATCATTCACCCTCCATATCTTAGATATTCACCGCATCATTCACCCTCCATATCTCAGATATTCACCGCATCATTCACCCTCCATATCTCAGATATTCACCGCATCATTCACCCTCCATATCTCAGATATTCACCGCATCATTCACCCTCCATATCTCAGATATTCACCGCATCATTCACCCTCCATATCTCAGATATTCTCCGCATCATTCACCCTCCATATCTCAGATATTCTCCGCATCATTCACCCTCCATATCTCAGATATTCACCGCATCATTCACCCTCCATATCTCAGATATTCACCGCATCATTCACCCTCCATATCTCAGATATTCACCGCATCATTCACCCTCCATATCTCAGATATTCACCGCATCATTCACCCTCCATATCTCAGATATTCACCGCATCATTCACCCTCCATATCTCAGATATTCACCGCATCATTCACCCTCCATATCTCAGATATTCACCGCATCATTCACCCTCCGTATCTCAGATATTCTCCGCATCATTCACCCTCCATATCTCAGATATTCACCTCATCATTCACCCTCCGTATCTCAGATATTCACCGCATCATTCACCCTCCATATCTCAGATATTCTCCGCATCATTCACCCTCCATATCTCAGATATTCACCGCATCATTCACCCTCCATATCTCAGATATTCACTGCATCATTCACCCTCCGTATCTCAGATATTCTCCGCATCATTCACCCTCCATATCTCAGATATTCTCCGCATCATTCACCCTCCGTATCTCAGATATTCACAGCATCATTCACCCTCCATATCTCAGATATTCACCGCATCATTCACCCTCCATATCTCAGATATTCACCGCATCATTCACCCTCCGTATCTCAGATATTCACCGCATCATTCACCCTCCGTATCTCAGATATTCACCGCATCATTCACCCTACATATCTCAGATATTCACCGCATCATTCACCCTCCGTATCTCAGATATTCACCGCATCATTCACCCTCCATATCTCAGATATTCACCGCATCATTCACCCTCCGTATCTCAGATATTCACCGCATCATTCACCCTCCGTATCTCAGATATTCTCCGCATCATTCACCCTCCATATCTCAGATATTCATCGCATCATTCACCATCCATATCTCAGAAATTCACCTCATCATTCACCCTCCATATCTCAGATATTCACCGCATCATTCACCCTCCGTATCTCAGATATTCACCGCATCATTCACCCTCCGTATCTCAGATATTCTCCGCATCATTCATCCTCCATATCTCAGAAATTCACCTCATCATTCACCCTCCATATCTCAGATATTCACTGCATCATTCACCCTCCATATCTCAGATATTCACCGCATCATTCACCCTCCATATCAGATATTCACCTCATCATTCACACTCCATATCTCAGATATTCTCCGCATCATTCACCCTCCATATCAGATATTCACCTCATCATTCACACTCCATATCTCAGATATTCTCCGCATCATTCACCCTCCATATCTCAGATATTCTCCGCATTATTCACCCTCCATATCTCAGATATTCACCGCATCATTCACCCTCCATATCTCAGATATTCACTGCATCATTCACCCTCCATATCTCAGATATGCACCGCATCATTCACCCTCCATATCAGATATTCACCTCATCATTCACACTCCATATCTCAGATATTCTCCGCATCATTCACCCTCCATATCTCAGATATTCACCGCATCATTCACCCTCCGTATCTCAGATATTCACCGCATCATTCACCCTCCGTATCTCAGATATTCTCCGCATCATTCATCCTCCATATCTCAGAAATTCACCTCATCATTCACCCTCCATATCTCAGATATTCACTGCATCATTCACCCTCCATATCTCAGATATTCACCGCATCATTCACCCTCCATATCAGATATTCACCTCATCATTCACACTCCATATCTCAGATATTCTCCGCATCATTCACCCTCCATATCAGATATTCACCTCATCATTCACACTCCATATCTCAGATATTCTCCGCATCATTCACCCTCCATATCTCAGATATTCTCCGCATTATTCACCCTCCATATCTCAGATATTCACCGCATCATTCACCCTCCATATCTCAGATATTCACTGCATCATTCACCCTCCATATCTCAGATATGCACCGCATCATTCACCCTCCATATCAGATATTCACCTCATCATTCACACTCCATATCTCAGATATTCTCCGCATCATTCACCCTCCATATCTCAGATATTCACCGCATCATTCACCCTCCGTATCTCAGATATTCACCGCATCATTCACCCTCCATATCAGATATTCACCGCATCATTCACCCTCCATATCAGATATTCACCGCATCATTCACACTCCATATCTCAGATATTCTCCGCATCATTCACCCTCCATATCTCAGATATTCACAGCATCATTCACCCTCCATATCAGATATTCACCGCATCATTCACACTCCATATCTCAGATATTCACCGCATCATTCACACTCCATATCTCAGATATTCTCCGCATCATTCACCCTCCATATCTCAGATATTCACCGCATCATTCACCCTCCATATCTCAGATATTCACCGCATCATTCACCCTCCATATCAGATATTCACCGCATCATTCACCCTCCATATCAGATATTCACCGCATCATTCACACTCCATATCTCAGATATTCACAGCATCATTCACCCTCTATATCAGATATTCACAGCATCATTCACCCTCTATATCTCAGATATTCACCTCATCATTCACCCTCCATATCAGATATTCACCGCATCATTCACCCTCCATATCTCAGATATTCATCGCATCATTCACCCTCCATATCTCAGATATTCACCGCATCATTCACCCTCCATATCTCAGATATTCACCGCATCATTCACCCTCCATATCTCAGATATTCACCGCATCATTCACCCTCCATATCTCAGATATTCACTGCATCATTCACCCTCCATATCTCAGATATTCACCGCATCATTCACCCTCCATATCTCAGATATTCACTGCATCATTCACCCTCCATCATGTCCTTCACAACGATGTATTCTCTCATCTAGAAATTCACGCCTGGAAAATGCATTGGCCCCGCCTATCAATGGGCGTTGCTCCGCCTTTGTCCTCGGAAGTCGCTCTGCATCTCTGACCTCCTTCTGTGTTATAAATTTCTGCTTTTCAGATGTTTTCGGGGGAATTTCTGCTGAAATACTCATAGTACAAAAATTCTCAATTAACTACAAAAAAAATCATAATTTTTTAAAGTACACCCGGGCCGGATCTCTGTTTGCTGCCCCCCGGACCGGATCTCTGTTCTCTGCCCCCCGGGCCGGATCTCTGTTTGCTGCCCCCCGGGCCGGATCTCTGTTCTCTGCCCCCCGGGCCGGATCTCTGTTTGCTGCCCCCCGGACCGGATCTCTGTTCTCTGCCCCCCGGACCGGATCTCTATCTCTGTTCTCTGCCCCCCGGACCGGATCTCTGTTCTCTGCCCCCCGGGCCGGATCTCTGTTCTCTGCCCCCCGGGCCGGATCTCTGTTTTTTGCCCCCCGGGCCGGATCTCTGTTCTCTGCCCCCCGGGCCGGATCTCTGTTTGCTGCCCCCCGGACCGTATCTCTGTTCTCTGCTCCTCCCAGGCCGGATTTCTGTTCTCTGCCCCCGGGACCGTATCTCTGTTCTCTGCTCCTCCCAGGCCGGATTTCTGTTCTCTGCCCCCCCGGGCCGGATTTCTGTTCTCTGCCCCCCGGGCCGGATCTCTGTTTTCTGCCTCCTGGGCCGGATTTCTGTTTGCTGCCCCCCGGGCCGGATTTCTGTTTTCTGCCCCCCCTGGGCCGGATTTCTGTTTGCTGCCCCCGGGCCGGATTTCTGTTTTCTGCCCCCCCTGGGCCGGATTTCTGTTTGCTGCCCCCCGGGCCGGATTTCTGTTCTCTGCCCCCCGGGCTGGATTTCTGTTCTATGCCCCCTGGGCCGGATCTCTGTTTTCTGCCTCCTGGGCCGGATTTCTGTTTGCTGCCCCCCGGACTGGATTTCTGTTTTCTGCCCCCCCTGGGCCGGATTTCTGTTTGCTGCCCCCCCCTGGGCCGGATTTCTGTTTTCTGCCCCCCAGGCCGGATTTCTGTTCACTGCCCCCCTGGGCTGGATTTCTGTTCTCTGCCCCCTGGGCCGGATTTCTGTTCTTTGCTTCCCTGGGCCAGATTCTGTTTTCTGCTCCCCCCCCCCCCCCCCGTGCCAGATTTCTGTTTTCTGTCCCCTGGGCCAGTGTCACAGCTGCCCCCCCCCCTCTCAGCCCCTTGCTCTGTCCCTGCTCCTTCTGCTGTCTCTCATCCGTGCCCCTCCCCCCTTCTGCTGAGATGAAAGGCATTCCTAAGGCAAGCTACAGCCAAGCTACCTCCGCCCCCCCGGTTGCCTAGGTGACTAGGGGGGTCTGACCAGTTTCAAGAAGCTGATGTCAGAGCTCCCGAGGTATTCACCACTGTGTAGCTGACCGAAGGAGCCTGGGCTGTGGCCGGGACCTTTTCCGTGGCCAGGCTCGGCAGAGACCCAAGGCTGCCTAGGACCCCCTTCTCCCAGAGCTGGGGAAGACTGTCTGCTAGACACCAGAGATCCGTGAGTACAGGCTCTCTGCCTGCTTCACTGGAACTGCTCCTGTGCTGACCTCACACCAACCCCCCCTGTTGGATTACTTGCTACAGAGACTCTTCCTTGGCTCTCGGTGTTGGACTTTAAGTGTGTTGGTCCTTCCGTGTCGCCCTGTACTGGCGTATTCACCCTCCCTGGGAACTCCTCTATTCGGTGATTGTCATCTGTTTGCCTCAATAAAGCTTTGTGCGTTTGCCATCTACTCTGTGTGTTCTGTCCTGCCTACGCTCCGTCACAGCCGGATTTCTGTTTTCTGCCCCCCGGGCCGGATTTCTGTTTTCTGCCCCCCGGGCCGGATTTCTGTTCTCTGCCCCCGGGCCGGATTTCTGTTTTCTGCCCCCCGATCCGGATTTGTTTTCTGCCTCCCGGGCTGGATTTCTGTTTTCTGCCCCCGGGCCGGATTTCTGTTTTCTGCCCCCCGGGCCGGATTTATGTTTTCTGCCCCCCGGGCCGGATTTATGTTTTCTGCCCCCGGGCCGGATTTATGTTTTTTGCCCCCCGGGCCGACTGTCTTTATGTCAGGGGAGAACGGCAGCTACTGCACAGCAAGGATAGGTAAAAGTATATTTGTAACACCCCCCCCCTCCCCCCAGGCAGATTTAGGGCTCGGTTCCTATCACTGCGGCCTAAAAGTCGTGGGACTTACGGTGTGACTTGGCCAGACGAGTTCCTGGTGATTTGCTGGTGACTTTGATGCGACTTCTACACCATGTGACTTTACCTGTGGCCAATGAGAATGTCGGATCCAAATCACGTCAATATGGATGACCCCCCCCCTGAACAACGGGCAGACTCAATGGGCCACGTGGCCTTTCTCTGCCGTCCCTTTTCTATGTTTCTATGAAGATCCGACTTGGAAACGACTTCCGTTAAAGTCTATAGGCCCAAGTGCCATTGAAGTCGCCTTGAAGTGGCACCGGAACCTTTTCTACAAGTCGAACTAATTATGACGTCTCTCATGGACTAACATGGGATTTCACAGGTCATGTGACTTGGGGTCAGATCCGAAGTCACATGACATCCCGAGCCTCACAGGTTTTGTTTTGGGATAACGCTTTTCCATCAATACATAAAAGCTGATCATTGTGAGCGCCCCGGGTCAGTGGGAAATGGTTTGTCTCAACCCTCCAACTGATACTTTTGCTGGACAGCTTTATCTGGTAAAGGAAGCTGAAAAACAACAGACTAAGGCCGGCCATACACGGGTCAATTTCTGAACGATTTCCGTACAAAATTTTGACCTAAGAATAATCTGACAATTTTCGCTCTCTTAGTGGAGTCAATGGCACCGGACAATTTTCGCTGTTAGTGGGGCGATGGCGCTGGTCGATTTTCGCTCTGTTAGTGGGGCGATGGCGCTGGTCGATTTTCACTCTGTTAGTGGGTCAATGACACCTAACGATTTTCGCTCTGTTAGTGGGGTCAATGACACCTAACGATTTTCGCTCTGTTAGTGGGGCGATGGCGCCAGTCGATTTTCGCTGTTAGTGGGGTCAATGGCACTGGACGATTTTCACTCTGTTAGTGGGGTCAATGACACCGGACGATTTTCGCTCTGTTAGTGGGGTCAATGGCACCGGACGATTTTCGCTCTGTTAGTGGGGCGATGGCACCAGTCGATTTTCGCTGTTAGTGGGGTCAATGGCACCGGACGATTTTCACTCTGGTAGTGGGGACAATGGCACCGGACGATTTTCGCTCTGTTAGTGGGGTCAATGGCACCGGACGATTTTCACTCTGGTAGTGGGGACAATGGCACCGGACGATTTTCGCTGTTAGTGGGGTCAATGGCACCGGACGATTTTCGCTCTGTTAGTGGGGACAATGGCACCGGACGATTTTCGCTCTGTTAGTGGGGTCAATGGCACCGGACGATTTTCGCTCTCTTAGTGGGGTCAATGGCACCGGCTGATTTCTGTGGCTCCTCCCCCATTTTGTTTGTTGGGCACGCTGGAAAATTCGTGAAAAACGTCCGATTTTTTTAAATCATTGGTGGCACCATCGGATTACAGAACGAACTATGTTTTCGATTTTCGCTCAAATTAAACCCATGTATGGCCTACATTAATGGCAGGATCACCTGGTGATAAAAGCCATAAAAAAGAAAAGGAATGCAGCCACCACATCCAGGATCTGGAAGCTGCCATATAGGACGTTTTTTGGTTTTGGATTTAATTCTGGAGTTACGGAAAGAAAGTAAAACGAAGAGAAAGAGACGAAGTTGACGCGGCGCCCTCCCTCGCGGCGCTCTCCCTCGTGGCGCCCTCCCTCGCGGCGCTCTCCCTCGCGGCGCTCTCCCTCGGGGCCCATCGGCCCTTGCTGTGCTTTGTTCTGGCGGATCTATAATTAGCGGCCGAATACTAAGAGATATAAAAGTCGTCTCATCAGCCTTCATTGAACAGATGAGGGTCCATCTCTCCAGAATACGACGAGCGCAGCCATCCGAGCCGTTCGTCCAGCGGGGGGGGAGGCCATTGTTGGGGACGCGTCTCGCTCGGCGCATTGTTCTCAACGTTCGATACCTTTTTTAGGACAGATGCTTCTAGGGAGCGTTGGATTGAAGTCGATCAATTCCTCCTGGGCCACCAGCATTGTTCACCATCCAAGGCTCAGCTGGGCCGTCGAACCTCCCGCCACATGCTGGGGCTGACATTTTATTGATCGATAGAATTCATTTCTCAGACATTTGAGAGAGCAGATTGCAGTCACTTAGCCGGAGTGGATCATCAGCGGCGGCGGCGGCGGCAGCGGCGGCGGGATCGTCCGTCACGGTGAAAGGGTCTGAGTCCCTCCACAACCGTGAAGACTTCTCACACTCTGCGGGGGAAACACTTTGCAGAAATAGTTTGTCATTAAAACAAAATGTCTCCCCGATCCGCGGCGCTCCGGCCCGGTGCGCGGCATAAATCACGGAACGCGCTGCGCGCTCTCAGGATGGATTGGAGGACGAAGGAGTAGAGGGTGAAATATGGCGGCTTGATTGTGGCTGTCAATCCTCTGCATACTGTCGGTACTTTCTGTCAGACCCTGTCGGGACTCCGGAGTCGTTCGATCTTTTTATTACTAAATAATTGTACGTCGGCTTGTCCCGGAGCGCGGCGTGTTCTGCGCCAATCCACTCCAGGACGCCGAATTCTGGGGCCTAAACCCGACATTACAGATATAGGAACTCTACTACCGACACCAATAGAAGGATCTTCTAATCACCTCACCCCAGAGACGCCACCAGAGACCTCTTCATGACCAGAGACCCCTTCATGACCAGAGACCCCTTCATGACCAGAGACGCCACCAGAGACCCCTTCATGACCAGAGATCCCTTCATGACCAGAGATCCCTTCATGACCAGAGACCCCTTCATGACCAGAGACGCCACCAGAGACCCCTTCATGACCAGAGACGCCACCAGAGACCCCTTCATGACCAGAGACCCCTTCATGACCAGAGACCCCTTCATGACCAGAGACGCCACCAGAGACCCCTTCATGACCAGAGACGCCACCAGAGACCCCTTCATGACCAGAGATCCCTTCATGACCAGAGATCCCTTCATGACCAGAGACCCCTTCATGACCAGAGACCCCTTTATGACCAGAGACGCCACCAGAGACCCCTTCATGACCAGAGACGCCACCAGAGACCCCTTCATGACCAGAGACCCCTTCATGACCAGAGACCCCTTCATGACCAGAGACGCCACCAGAGACCCCTTCATGACCAGAGACGCCACCAGAGACCTCTTCATGACCAGAGACCCCTTCATGACCAGAGACCCCTTCATGACCAGAGATCCCTTCATGACCAGAGACGCCACCAGAGACCCCTTCATGACCAGAGACCCCTTCATGACCAGAGACCCCTTCATGACCAGAGAGCCCTTCATGACCAGAGACCCCTTCATGACCAGAGACGCCACCAGAGACCCCTTCATGACCAGAGACGCCACCAGAGACCCCTTCATGACCAGAGATCCCTTCATGACCGGAGACCCCTTCATGACCAGAGACCCCTTCATGACCGGAGACCACTTCATGACCGGAGACGCCTTCATGACCGGAGACCCCTTCATGACCGGAGACCCCCTTCATGACCGGAGACCCCTTCATGACCGAAGACCCCTTCATGACCGGAGACGCCTTCATGACCGGAGACCACTTCATGACCGGAGACCCCTTCATGACCGGAGACCCCTTCATGACCGGAGAGGCCTTCATGACCGGAGAGGCCTTCATGACCAGAGACCCCTTCATGACCAGAGACCCCTTCATGACCAGACACCCCTTCATGACCAGAGACGCCTTCATCATTCAAAGTGCAACAGTGCTGAAAGCTGACAATTGGCCTGGACAGGAAGGGGCGGGGGGAGTGTCTGGACATGAAGTGGTTAATTTTCCCTGCACGTGATTGGGTATTGTTTTTAAAGTGAAGCTTCGCCTCATTTACTAAGCCCTGTTGCACATTGCTCCGTCTGTTTGCCGTTAGTAAATCCTCCCCATCGCCTGGCTTCTGGTGGCCTTCGCAGGAAGCAAACAGTTAAATGATGAAGCACTTTGACTTTTATTGCCCATCCAGAAGCCCTGAATGAAATGTCAGGTGTAGCCGAGGAAGAACGTAGTCAGCGTGTGTCTAAGTGCACGTTATTTATGGGGTCAGAGAATAAATGTCTCCCACCTACAGCTGCACTGCCAGCGCACTGAGAGGTGTCAGTCAGCCCGGGAAGGCCGGGGATTTATGGCTCCTTCTCTCTGGACTGCGCCTTGGTGGCTGCTTTACATCTGTTCTGTGGCGGGGAGCTTTGCTGCAAAGGTTAATGCTCCTGTAAGCCTCGGCTTCCCAGATGTTTGGGAAATTCGCTATATGCCAATAGACTCATTTCATCCCCAACTCGCCTTCTGTCTGAGGAGCCTCCGATGCACTCTCAAGTGTTAATGGAATATTATTGGCTGAGTGACCTTATGCAGATGGGTGGTTGGCTCTATCAGGTAACCGTGTATGGAGGTCGGCACCGCGGCTTTATAGCACCAAGGCTCCAGGTTAGCCAGATCCCATCAGGAAGATGATCCGCATATCAAGACATCTCAAGTTTGCGAGGTGTAGAGAAAACCCATGGTGGGGAGGGGGGTGGGGTAGTGGGGTAGAATGTTCATTGAACAGAGTGGGCTGTACTGCTACTTAGCTGACTGGGGGAAAATTCCTTCAGGGCCTTGCATTTGCATAGCCCATCCTCGTGATTAATGAGGAAAGTTACTAGAGTTGGCCCTCAACACCAATGGCCCTGGGAGAGCTATAACAAACATAGCAGAGCAGCTACTGTGTGTGTGTACAAATATTGTTAGAGCAGAAGAACAGGTAGAAAGAGTGGTCATCTGAGGACAGGACTAGCCCTGAATATGCTGGTTCTGGACCACCAGAGAGAGGAAGAATGGGTAGAAAGAGTGTTCATCCAAGGAATCGCCATGAATACGCTGGTTCTGGACCTCCAGAGAGAGGGAGAATGGCTAGAAAGAGTGGTCAGCCAAGGGACAGCCATGAATACACTGGTTCTGGACTTCCAGAAAGAGGAAGAATGGGTAGAAAGAGTGGTCATCCAAGGAATCGCCATGAATATACTGGTTTTGGACCTCCAGAGAAAGTGAGATAATTAAAGGATTAGCCATGAACACTCAGGATGAGCCATGAATATGCTGGTTCTGAACCTCCATAAAGAGGGAGAATGGCTAGAAAGAGTGGTCATCCAAGGGACAGCCATTAATACACTGGCTTTTGGCCTGCAGAAAGAGGAAAAATGGGTAGAAAGAGTGGTCATCGAAGGAACAGCCATGAATATGCTAGTTCTGGTCCTCCAGAGAGAGGAAGAATGGGTACAAACTGTGACAATTAAAGGATTAGCCATGAACACTCTGGTTCTAGATCTCCAGGAAGAGGGACAATGGGAAGAAAGAGTGGTCATCCGAGAAACAGCCATGAATACACTGTTTCTTGGACTCCAAAGATAGAGAGAATGGGTAGAGAGAGTGGTCATATGAGGAATAGCCATGAATATGCTGGTTCTGGACCTCCAGAGACAGAAAGAAAGAGTGGAAAATGAGGTCATCAGAAGATTAGCTATGGACCTCCAAATGGAGAAGGAATGGGTAGATGGACATGTCATCAGAGGATTAGCCATGAACACGCTGGTTCTGGTCCACCTTTTCTTGGACCATAAATCATAGATGTTCATCACCTCTATAGTGGTTGGAGTGGAAGGATACAAGCTGCTAACTGCCCGTCCATGTTAAGATGCCATTTTAGATGTGAACTAGCTACTGGTAAGGATCAGCACTTTGTAGAAGGGAATGTGATCCCCAGTGCCACCAGTCCTCCTGCACGGGGCCCAGGCAGCTGGGTGAATCAAATGTTGGCAGGGAGGGTGATCAACATGGTGGAACTGGGGCAATTACCAGAACTGGTCCCCTGTATGGCTCAACCTGCAGCAGCTCCCTCCCGCTGGTTTTCACCTACTGCGTAGAGACTCATACAGGGGATCGGTTTCAGTAATTGCCCCCCCCCCCACTGTATCCATCACCCTCCCTGTGCACCATATGTATCACCCTGCTGCCGAGGGCCCCCTGTGTGCCCCCATTCCCACAGTGCTGCAGGCTTTCCTGCTCTCCTTTCCATTGGCCGCTACAAACACACAATAGGATCCTTCAGGATGGAAAGTGGGGGAGGGATCCAGTAAATAAGTCACATTTATCTGCCCCTTCTTTTGCTGAATGAACACAATGAGTGATAAGTACTGATCACTCACTCTGTTCATTCATAACTGAAACATAGAAAACCGTGGGGGGGGGGCTGTCAGGTTGGCTGTATGGGGCCCCGTGGTTTCTAACAGCAGCCCTGGTCCTTCTTGTCGATTTCTTGCCGCCACTTAAATGGTTAAGAATATAATTGGTATTTTTTGGTTGTTGTGTCACGATCGTTCTCCGGCTTCGGAAACACCTGTTAACAATCAGCGTCTGATTACTTTGATCTCGCGTTA
Source organism: Staurois parvus (assembly GCF_062004578.1). Lineage (NCBI taxonomy): Eukaryota > Metazoa > Chordata > Amphibia > Anura > Ranidae > Staurois > Staurois parvus. The sequence continues at coordinate 871,113 of NW_028319182.1, read as the reverse complement.
ATTACTTAACATGGTAAGGATTGTTTAATCTGCGTTAAGCATGCCCGTTTTTTTACTTAAGTATTATGAAAGCCTCCCAAGCACCGAGGCGTATCATTCGATCAAACATCTCAGCCAGCCCATTAAACATGCAAGACGCATCCCCAGCCTTTTGTCCCAATTTCACAACTTTTCCCAACGATCCGCCATTATTAATTCCAATATAATGAAATGGTATCGCCGTTAAGTTCAACGATACGCGTTCTTCTCCGCCATTCTCAGTCTGTGGTGGTTTTTTTTGCAGTCTTCTGTTTGGGTGTCGAATTTATTCAAAGTAATTTGTTAATTATGTTTAAGTAGTTAATTATCATGTTAATGGGTGATGAATAGTTGGAGCTTCGTGGAGGGGAGGGATAGCGGGAATCTGTTCTAAAAACAACTTCAGATGCTATTCTAGAGGATGTGGCTGCCGGGGACTGATTGGTCCTGATTGGTCCTGATTGGTCCTGGTTTACAGGCAGACCTGCTGGTAGTTTGGTTCGTGGTCGAACATTTGAACCTACCGAAAGTCAGTAAATGTAGGTATAGGGAAAGTGGATCCCGGGAATATCCGATTGCCTCTCGGGGGATCAGGAAGGAATTGTTCCCCTGCAGGAGGAGATTGGATCGTGCTTTGCTGGGTTTTTTTGCCTTCCTCTGGATCCACTGTGGGTGGAGGATTATAACATTTTTTTGTTTTTTTTTTATGGTTGAACTGGATGGACTTTTGTCTTTTTTCAGCCAGACTAACTATGAAACTATATAACTATGGAACTATGTAACTATGGACCGCGAACTTCGAACAGGAACAATGCACAAAGCGGTATCACGAATGACCCGTGTTCGAGTCGAACATAAATCCATAAACCCAATCCTACCTGTTAAATCCCTGTGTAACCTCCGGTGTCCCCCTGTGTAATCTCTGGTGTCCCCCTGTGTAATCTCCAGAGTCCCCCCTGTGTAATCCCCAATCTCCCCCCTGTGTAATCTCTGGTGTCCCCCCTGTGTGATCTCCGGTGTCCCCCCTGTGTAATCTCCAGTGTCCCCCAGTGTATTCTCTGGTTTTTCCCTATGTAATCTCCAGAGTCCCCCCGTGTAATCTCCGGAGTCCCCCTGTGTAATCTCCGGAGTCCCCCTGTGTAATCTCCGGAGTCCCCCTGTGTAATCTCCGGTGCCCCCCGTGTAATCTCCAGTGCCCCCCGTGTAATCTCCGGAGTCCCCCCCGTGTAATCTCCTCCCCCTGTGTAATCTCCGGTGTCCCCCCTGTGTAATCTCCGGAGTCCCCGCCGTGTAATCTCCGGTGTCCCCCCCGTGTAATCTCCGGTCCCCCCCGTGTAATCTCCGGTCGTCCCCCTGTGTAATCTCCGGAGTCCCCCTGTGTAATCTCCGGAGTCCCCCTGTGTAATCTCCGGAGTCCCCCCGTGTAATCTCTGGTAATATTTTATTTGTAATTTGTGTTTACAAACCAACCAGCATTCATTTTCTATAAAAATACAAAAGATAAATATGATAAATAAGCGTAAACATAAGCACATCCTTCATGCAGGAAACGTAAAAGTCCGAGAACTTCCTGAAAGAAAACAAAGCCTTTATGGCCTACAACACAAGTCCATACCTGGGAAAAAAACACAGAACCCTGTGTAATCTCCGATGCCCCCCTGTGTAATCTCCGATGCCCCCCTGTGTAATCTCCGATGCCCCCCTGTGTAATCTCCCCCCCTGTGTAATCTCCTCCCCCTGTGTGATCTCCGATGCCCCCCTGTGTAATCTCCTCCCCCTGTGTAATCTCCGATGCCCCCCTGTGTAATCTCCTCCCCCTGTGTAATCTCCTCCCCCTGTGTAATCTCCGGAGTCCCCCCTGTGTAATCTCCGGAGTCCCCCCTGTGTAATCTCCGATGCCCCCCTGTGTAATCTCCTCCCCCTGTGTAATCTCCAGAGTCCCCCCTGTGTAATCTGCGGAGTCCCCCTGTGTAATCTCCGGAGTCCCCCTGTGTAATCTCCGGAGTCCCCCTGTGTAATCTCCGGAGTCCCCCTGTGTAATCTCTGGAGTCCCCCCGTGTAATCTCCGGTGCCCCCCGTGTAATCTCTGGAGTCCCCCCGTGTAATCTCCGGTGTCCCCCGTGTAATCTCTGGAGTCCCCCCGTGTAATCTCCGGTGTCCCCCTGTGTAATCTCCGGAGTCCCCCCGTGTAATCTCCGGAGTCCCCCTGTGTAATCTCCGGAGTCCCCCCTGTGTAATCTCCGGTGTCCCCCCTGTGTAATCTCTGGAGTCCCCCCTGTGTAATCTCCGGAGTCCCCCTGTGTAATCTCCGGGGTCCCCCCTGTGTAATCTCCGGTGTCCCCCCTGTGTAATCTCCGGTGCCCCCCTGTGTAATCTCCGGTGTCCCCCTGTGTATTCTCCGGTGTCCCCCTGCGTATTCTCCGGTGCCCCCCTGTGTAATCTCCGGAGTCCCCCTTTGTAATCTCCGGGGTCCACAAACATGAAGGAACTTCATCTTTTTTCCATTTGTCTCATTTTCCTCCCTCTGATGTACATAAATGTCAGGCCGCCCCTCACTGGGGATCGCTTCATTAGGATCCCGCCTGATATCTGCCTGAGCGAGTCCTTCATGGAGTACACTGCGAATTGTTTATGGGGCGCCGGGGACCGATCAATCACGTCTGACATTTCCTGGGGGGGGGGGTGCGCTGGGGCATTCCCCTCCTGCTAGCCATTAAATGGACAATTCCATTGCTGGCAGGACGGGATGTCACGGGCTCTTTGCTGTTTATCTATCGCAGGCGATATCCCCGGCTGATTCCGCGTGGATTTACAATACATAATCTGCTTGTTATTTCCAAACGGAACGATTTAAGGGGGAAAAAAAAAAAAAACAAACAAGCGTCCACATGTGTGAGAGGAAGAGAGCGGAGCTCCGCCGCAATGTGCAAAGACGTAACTGCTGATAGAGCAGCGCTGGGCAGGCGCCATGCTCCTAGTGAGCCAATTATCCTCCAATCTCCAGAGGACGGCAGTAAACATCACTCCGGGGGGAATCAAATTAAAAAGAAGAACCAAGTAAGCTCAAAAATAAAACAACAAGCAGAGAAAAAAAAAACAATTCCCGCTGACTCGAGGAGAAGGAAACCAGAGCCGGCTGGAGGCACAATCCGCCGCACCGCCCTGCCTCCCCCCCGAAAACGTAACGTCTGAACCCAGGGACGCAGGATGGCAGGCGGTGCGGGGCTTCCATGTGCTGGGTGTCCCCACTCCGGGAATCCCTCACACTCCGACTATCATCTGCTGGTGGTGGAGGCCGGATGGGATCTCTTCAATGCTAGAAAAAGGCAGAATAAAAGCCAAGATTTTCCTGGGAGTGCAAATATGGGATGAAACTATGGCAGCACCCGGGGTGGTCTGAGAAAGGTGCTAGGCAGGAAAGTGATGACAGCGGGAGTTACATTGTTGCGTAATATTTCCCGAGTTATAAATGTATATTCAGCCATCATATGCTGCAGCCATTGCCTGTCCCTGGAAGTCATACATACAGTTGTGTTCAATATAATATCAGTGTGATGAAAAAAGTGAGTAAAGCTGCAAATCCTTCTAATCCTTTTATTTCCATCCACACAAATGCATTGGGAACACGACACATTCTATTCCAAATCACAACATGAAAAAAAATACATCAAATTTGTGTTGTTCCTCTAAAAAAATGGAAGAAAAGTGAATATTAGACGGTTCAAAAAAATCTCAGTGTTTGTATTCTTCTTTACAAACTCCAACATTCACTATATAAACTGAGAAATGTTTGAAGATTTTGCTTTCCTTTGAATGACTTCATGAATATTTGGTTGTAGTCGCACTGTTTCTGAGAACTGCTGTACATCTGTGTTGCATGGAGTCCCCCAACTTCTGGCCCCTGTGATCAGGTATTCCAGCCCAGGATGATTGGACCACATTCCACAGTTCTTCTCTATTTCTTGGTTTGGCCTCAGAAACGGCATTTTTGATGTCACCCCACAAGTTTTCTATTGGATGAAGATCCGGGGATTGGGCTGGCCACTCCATAACGTCCATCTTGTTGGTCTGGAACCAAGATGTTGCACGTTTACTGGTGTGTTTGGGGTCGTTGTCTTGTTGGAACACCCATTTCAAGGGCATTTCCTCTTCAGCATAAGGCAGCATGACCTCTTCAAGTATTCTGATGGATTCAAACTGATCCATGATCCCTGGTATGCGATAAATAGGCCCAACACCGTAGTATGAGAAACATCCCCATATCATGATGCTTGCACCACCATGCTTCACGGTCTTCACTGTGTATTGTGGCTTGAATTCAGTGTTTGGGGGTCGTCTGACAAACTGTCTCCGCCCACTAGACCCAAAAAGAACAATCTTCTTTTCATCAGTCCACAAAATGTTGCCCCATTTCTCTTTAGGCCGGTCAATGTGCTCTTTGGCAGATTGTAACCTCTTCAGCACACGTCTTTTTCCCAACAGTGGGACTTTGCGGGGACTTCTTGCAGATAGCTTGGCTTCACATCGGCGTCTTCTAACTGTAACAGTCCTCACAGGGAACGTCACACCTTCTTTCATCTTCCTGGAGCTGATTGTTGGCTGAGTCCTCACAGGGAACGTCACACCTTCTTTCATCTTCCTGGAGCTGATTGTTGGCTGAGTCCTCACAGGGAACGTCACACCTTCTTTCATCTTCCTGGAGCTGATTGTTGGCTGAGTCCTCACAGGGAACGTCACACCTTCTTTCATCTTCCTGGAGCTGATTGTTGGCTGAGTCCGCCCCATGTTGGCTATTCTTCTATCCATTCCAATGGTAGTTTTTCGCTTTCTTCCACGTCTTTCAGGTTTTGGTTGCCATTTTAAAGCATTTGCCATCATTTTAGCTGAGCAGCTGATCATTTTCTGCACTTCTTTATATGTTTTCCTCTCCAATCAACTTTGTAATCAAGGTACGCTGTTCTTCTGAACAATGTCTGGAACCAGCCATTTTCCTCAGAATTTCAGAGAGAAATGCACTGTAACCAGCATGTCCAACATTTGCTGCCTTCCTTCCTTAAATAAGGGCAATCATTGCCACCTGTTTATCAAAGAATGAATGACGTCACTAATAGAACTCCACACGGCTATTATTGTGAACACGCCCCTTTCAATGAGTGATTCAATGACACAGAATCAGCAGCATGCATGTCATGACTGTCGGGTCTGTGGGATTTCTATGACTCTACTACACCAGCTAGGAAATTATTTGCCATGTAGAAATATCATTTCCACCAAAAACAGAGATTGATCCGGTTAGTGATGTCTGACTGATAGTATTTTCAACACAACTGTATGTGTAAGCAACTGCAGTCTATTTTCTCTACTGTAGGTGGCGCTCATCTGGTGCAGCAGTACAGTTAAAGGGGGGAGTCAAAAGAAACTAGGTTCCCTCAGTTCCCTGGAGCAGTGCTCTGGTTGGCTACGCTGCATCCAGGTGACTCTGGTGGCCATCTTGGGTCATGCAGAGTCTTTTTATATCTCTGCCCACAGGTTTTGGCAAAGTGGTTAGTGTTGGGGAATCCTACCTGTCTGCCAGGGAGGACGAGGTTCCAGAGGAGCAGCTCAGGGCCTATGTCCGTGACATGGGAGATCGCCTCTTTGGGTTGGCCCGGCCAGGCGGCATTCTGCTCTTCCTTGTCAGGTGCTGTCTTCATTTCAGGCCTACGCTCCACTCTGTTGCCTGTAGGTTCCCAGTTGGGTGTCATTCCCGCCGGAACACTTTGAAATATGGAAATGAACACCTGAACCAGTAAAACAAGTTCCCCTTCATTAAATATTGTTATTTCCAAAGACACCAACAGATCCTCCATTACTGGTCTACATGGAGCTCCTCATGGCTAAGTGCGGTTCAGGAGGGCACTGCTATGGCACAGCTCCTGCTGGAGAGGTGTGCGGTGATAGCGGCTCAGAGTACTAACGGTTTCCGGATTGCCCACTCGCTTCCTACTCAGCTATTCACACGCGTTTTGCTCACTTTTTTGTGTCCACATTCCCGTTACATGTATATGGCAGCCCATTCAATTCAATGGGATGACCTACATGTGCATCTTTCATTGCATATCTAAAGGTTAGTTGGGTGGATTGGGTGGTTGTGGCAGGGGGAGGGGGGCGTTGGGGACATTTGTTGGTCGGTGTTGGGGGACGCGTGGGGATAGGTGGAGGACTGCAGAGATGGACTGTGGGGGGAGGGAGTAATGGGAGCCCGGGAGAGGGGGCTGTGCTGCTGGGGTGGGATGGGGGGCACCCGATGTTAGAGTTACCTAGGGCAGCACATGAACTAAATACACCACAGCCTCCAGCTATAGAGGAATAAATCAGGGCGCCTTCCTCACCTCCAACTACCCACAATCTGCAGGTCATCATTGTGAGTTCTTGATCCATCCTAGCCAGCTGGTGACCAGGACAAGACCAGGACAAGGCCAGGACAAGACCAGGACAAGACCAGGACAAGGCCAGGACAAGACCAGGACAAGACCAGGACAAGACCAAGACAAGACCAGGACAAGGCCAGGACAAGACCAGGACAAGGCCAGGACAAGGCCAAGACAAGACCAGGACAAGGCCAGGACAATATCAGGACAAGGCCAGGACAAGGCCAAGACAAGACCAGGACAAGGCCAGGACAAGACCAGGACAAGACCAGGACAATATCAGGACAAGGCCAGGACAAGGCCAAGACAAGACCAGGACAAGGCCAGGACAATATCAGGACAAGGCCAGGACAAGGCCAAGACAAGACCAGGACAAGGCCAGGACAAGACCAGGACAAGACCAGGACAAGGCCAGGACAATATCAGGACAAGGCCAGGACAAGGCCAAGACAAGACCAGGACAAGGCCAGGACAATATCAGGACAAGGCCAGGACAAGGCCAAGACAAGACCAGGACAAGGCCAAGACAAGACCAGGACAAGGCCAGGACAAGGCCAGGATAAAGCCAGGACAAGGCCAGGATAAGGGCAGGACAGGGCTAGGACAAGGCCAGGACAAGGCTAAGGCAAGGCCAGGATAAAGCCAGGACAAGCCTAGGGTAAGGCCAGGACAAGGCCAGGACAAGGTCAGGACAAGGCCAGGATAAAGCCAGGACAAGGCCAGGACAAGCCTAGAACAAGGCCAGGATGGCTCCTTTCCCGGCTCTGCTGCAGATCGGATTGCCATTCCTCCATGGACAGCTGGGAATATTTGTGGAGTAATAACCGGTGGGATGTAATGAACTCCGCTGTTTGAACAACACCTCGGTGACACCGTGCCATGATATCTTCTGCATATCAAATAGAAGCCCGGCCTTGTTCAATCACCAAACAGAAAAGGCAAACATGGTGTCATCGGGGAGAGCCATATACACGCCAATATTAAAGAGGAGCTCCGGTCCAATTTTAGAAGAGCTGTATCATTTAGAAATGACAAGTCCCTGGAAATGCAACAAACTCACGATTCCTGGATTCCCTTATCGCTAGTTAGGAAGAACTTCTCCCGAGGTTTCACCTCTGATGTGGGATGGGGAAGGCAGGAGACACCAATGGGTTTCATTTACCTATTATTTTTTAAATAGTCTTACATTTTTAAAAATTTAAAAAATTAGGTTTTTGAAGAAAGAGTTAAAGATGGACAAAAGACGTCCATTGAATTCATCAGGTTCCCTCGAAAAGGTAATTTAATACTTTGCGCAAACCCAAAATCCACAATATATCACACCAGGATCGCACCGGAACACGCAGGTTTGAACCCACGTCCCAGGATTGCACCGGAACACGCAGGTTTGAACCCACGTCCCAGGATCGCACCGGAACACGCAGGTTTGAACCCACGTCCCAGGATCGCACCGGAACACGCAGGTTTGAACCCACGTCCCAGGATTGCACCGGAACACGCAGGTTTGAACCCACGTCCCAGGATCGCACCGGAACACGCAGGTTTGAACCCACGTCCCAGGATCGCACCGGAACACGCAGGTTTGAACCCACGTCCCAGGATCGCACCGGAACACGCAGGTTTGAACCCACGTCCCAGGATCGCACCGGAACACGCAGGTTTGAACCCACGTCCCAGGATCGCACCGGAACACGCAGGTTTGAACCCACGTCCCAGGATCGCACCTGAACACGCAGGTTTGAACCCACGTCCCAGGATCGCACCTGAACACGCAGGTTTGAACCCACGTCCCAGGATCGCACCGGAACACGCAGGTTTGAACCCACGTCCCAGGATCGCACCGGAACACGCAGGTTTGAACCCACGTCCCAGGATCGCACCGGAACACGCAGGTTTGAACCCACGTCCCAGGATCGCACCGGAACACGCAGGTTTGAACCCACGTCCCAGGATCGCACCGGAACACGCAGGTTTGAACCCACGTCCCAGGATCGCACCGGAACACGCAGGTTTGAACCCACGTCCCAGGATCGCACCGGAACACGCAGGTTTGAACCCACGTCCCAGGATCGCACCGGAACAGGCAGGTTTGAACCCACGTCCCAGGATCGCACCGGAACACGCAGGTTTGAACCCACGTCCCAGGATCGCACCGGAACACGCAGGTTTGAACCCACGTCCCAGGATCGCACCGGAACACGCAGGTTTGAACCCACGTCCCAGGATCGCACCGGAACACGCAGGTTTGAACCCACGTCCCAGGATCGCACCGGAACACGAAGGTTTGAACCCACGTCCCAGGATCGCACCGGAACACGCAGGTTTGAACCCACGTCCCAGGATCGCACCGGAACACGCAGGTTTGAACCCACGTCCCAGGATCGCACCGGAACACGCAGGTTTGAACCCACGTCCCAGGATCGCACCGGAACACGCAGGTTTGAACCCACGTCCCAGGATCGCACCGGAACACGAAGGTTTGAACCCACGTCCCAGGATCGCACCGGAACATGCAGGTTTGAACCCACGTCCCAGGATCGCACCGGAACACGCAGGTTTGAACCCACGTCCCAGGATCGCACCGGAACACGCAGGTTTGAACCCACGTCCCAGGATCGCACCGGAACACGCAGGTTTGAACCCACGTCCCAGGATCGCACCGGAACACGCAGGTTTGAACCCACGTCCCAGGATCGCACCGGAACACGCAGGTTTGAACCCACGTCCCAGGATCGCACCGGAACACGAAGGTTTGAACCCACGTCCCAGGATCGCACCGGAACACGCAGGTTTGAACCCACGTCCCAGGATCGCACCGGAACACGCAGGTTTGAACCCACGTCCCAGGATCGCACCGGAACACGCAGGTTTGAACCCACGTCCCAGGATCGCACCGGAACACGCAGGTTTGAACCCACGTCCCAGGATCGCACCGGAACACGCAGGTTTGAACCCACGTCCCAGGATCGCACCGGAACACGCAGGTTTGAACCCACGCATGCCGTGCTATTTTGCAGCCTATTTGTGTGAAAGGAAAAAGTAATACATGCACGACTTTTAAAAATGCAACGCACCCAATCTGCAGTACTATGTGATCTGGTGCCTTCCAAGGCGATGCGTTTGAGGTTCTGGTAACAATACATTGGCACCTGCAGCAGGTCGCAAGGGCAGTGCGTTCCAAGGCGCTGTAGGAAACGGCCACGGAACGCTCCTTTCCCGCACTGCGTTCTGGTGTGAACTGGCCCTAAATCTATATTAATAGATCTGCAACAATTGAGGTGGAGTGCCACCTTAAAGGGGATCTGCACCCTCAACTTGAAGTTCCTTACTCCCCTCCACTGTGCAAAAAGCGCTTTTTTTTTTGTTTACCTTTTTTTAAATAAAAAAAATCTGCCCCATCCCCCACCCATGACACATTCCAATGAAGTCACATAAATAGATGGCGGCACGGGACTGAGAAGAGGATCCTGCAGGGCAGGGCTGGATTCGCTAGGTAGGTGAGTACCTTAGCTGTGCAGGGCCTGAAACCAGGTGAGCAGGGTTTTAAAAAATATGGGGGGGAAGCTCCACTTTAAAGAAACAAATTAAAAATACTGTATGTACCGCGTTTTATACTCTTTTTATGGATTGAGACACCTAATAGGACTAAACGTATTTATATAACAAGAATCCACAATATAACATGCAATATGACAAATACCAACTGGTGTTCTATAAACAGAAACAATTAACCAACCTATGTCAATGTCCGTGTGTACACCACTCTGGAACCAAATCTGCCAATTCACACTGTTTTATAGACAAACACTGTTAAGTGTGACCACCACCAACCCCTGTGGGCACGCTGTCACTTATTAAAGTGGACCTCTAAGTAATAAAAGGTCTAATATCGCAGGTTCTTGCTTAAGAATCACCACCGTATACATGGATACTGCTGAGAAGATATACTCAAAGAGGAAAAATACAACATAGTGCTCTCCGAAGAGAGGAAAAAGACAACATAGTACTCTCTGAAGAGAGGAAAAAGACAACATAGTGCTCTCCAAAGACAGGACAAGATAACATAGTGCTATTCTAAGACTGGAAGAAGACAACATAGTGCTCTACAAAGAGAGTAAAAAGATAACATAGTGCTGTACAAAGACAGGAAAAAGACAACATAGTGCTCTACAAAGACAGGACAAGATAACATAGTGCTATTCTAAGACTGGAAGAAGACAACATAGTGCTCTACAAAGAGAGTAAAAAGATAACATAGTGCTGTACAAAGACAGGAAAAAGACAACATAGTGCTCTACAAAGAGAGTAAAAAGATAACACAGTGCTCTCTAAAGAGAAGAAAAAGACAACATAGTGTTCTCCAAAGACAGGAAAAAGATAACATAGTGTTCTCTAAAGACAAAACAGACAACATAGTGCTTTCCAAAGAGAGGAGAACGACAACATAGTGCTCTCCCTATGGGAATGGTAAAGGGGATCGGCTCATGACAATGGCAAAGACAAGGATGGCACAATGTGCAGATGTGTATTTACCACAAGGCAAACAAGGCATTTGCCTAGGGCAGCATTTTTCAGGGGGTCAGCACTGCCTCTCGGAAGAAGGGACACACGTGGAATGGGGGCCTGGTGGGTTCCGAGAGAGGCTGTGAGTTTCATGACGGTGTATTCACAGCCTGACTCTCATTCCCGGGGATGTCCAGAGCTGTGAAGGTAATTTTTTTCTCTTTCCGCGGGCAATGGTGACTGGTGTATGGGGGGCAGTGGAAGGCTCACTCGGGTGGAGGGCAGGGTGTTGTTGGTCAATGTCAGGCTATCCCTGTAAGGGGGGGTGCCGATTTTTGTGTTGCCTAGGGCAGCACAAAACCTAAATACACCAGTGACAATGTGTAGGGGGTAAACAAGGAGATCATGTGGCAGAGAGGGTTCAGGAGACTACCCGGAAGTGGCTACAGAATAGTGTGTATGACACTGACAGCTCCCGCTGGGTCTAGGAGTGGCTACCTGGATTGAGATCCATTGTGATGACCTGATCATCTACAAATAATTGGTCCCCATCACTGAATTATGCGCCAGATGGGTCTAATAACTCACAAATTCGTTCTTAACACTGGAGGGTCTATTTTTGTTTTTTAACACCTTGCAAATGTCTGAACATCGAACACGAACAATCACCGTAATGTGTCTAATATGTTTGATTGCTATGATCCTCATCTTCATCTAGTGACCATAATACAGGATTTTTCTGAAACACCTCAATCAGCAGAATGCAGCAGAATGGGCTGCAGATGGGGCTGGTGATCATAGGAAATAAACATACTGTATTAGGCAAATTATGAAGCTGCTTGGCACTTGCAGGAGAATGAAATCTGCAAATGATCTTCGCCCATTTGCATGCTGCCACATTTGGATCATAAATGTCCCCTATTGCTCCTCACACAAGGAATACGCCTGGCATGGACCCATCACTCCCAGGGAAATCCACGTCTTCTTTCAGTCTGAGGACCACACTACTTGTTCATCTCTGATAACATATTGTTATCACGGAGAATCCTGATATATGTTCGATGTCACAATATTTGTCTATGAAATATTCAGAGCTCCCGGGGATTATGAAGTACTTAATTAGATTGTAATAAATAGAATTTCCCAGATCCCCGGGGATGTCACCAAAGCAAGGATTTGCTGGGGGATTCTCGGAATCCTAAAGGCCTTTAATAAGATTTGGATTTGGTTAATTCATTAAGATCCGGCCGGCTAAATTGGGATTTCCCTGAGATTTAATGCCCGGGAAGAAAACACGACTGCCTCAACGAGTAAATACGACATGACGTCCACCATATCATCGTCATATGCAAAGTATAGATAAAAGCCTCCTGTGGACGGGGAAGAAATTGGTTGTCAGGCTGCCAAACCCCAAATAATGGAAATTACGAAGCTGCTAAAGTTACAGTTTTTCTCAATCTTTATTGTAAGAGAAGAATCCATGTGAAGTCCAATATTCCGTCAACAGCTCTTCACTGACATCTGATCTTCATATTCTGAAAGTGAAGCATGACAAATATCGTATTGTTCCCCATTCTACGTCACTTCTACATGACAACTGGGGCAGCCATGGGACACTGCGCTTTGATTCTTCCACAATGGAAGGAAAGAGGTCACCTATTTTCCCTTTAGTGCGCTGTGGAGCCATTAAAAACAACAACGCACCATAGACCCTCATTAGACAGGTGGAGGGTGGCGCTTCCTTCTCATCACATTTCTCATGGTGCAACCCGAATATGTAATACATACTTAATAAACAATTACTAAAGAATTATTTAATCAGTTAATAGTTACTACTCTCTAATTTCTCACTGCTTTCTAAATATGATTTACTGATCTTTATCTTCTTGTTCTTTTCTTACCTCCGTCTCTTGGTCTCCTATTTCTCTATATTATATTCACACCTTCGAGTCAAATCTTCTCCTCTTCTACTTCTGTGTGTCTCCTGACTCCAGATGACATACCATCTTCTCATCATGTCACAACAATCTCATCGACGCTGATTTTTTCACAAATTCCCCCCTTTTATTTATTCCCCTTTTCTTCCTTCACCTCTTTTTACCACTACCATTTATCCCCACCATCTGACTTCCAGATATGTTTCTATGTACTGTATTATGGACACAGTATTGGTAGGACACTGACAGTGGCAGACTGACAACTCATGGGGCCCCCGGGCAATAGGGGATCATGGGGCCCCTCTGTCCTTGCCCAAACCCAAAAAAGCCTATGAAAAAGCCAATAAAAGGTACCAGGGCAGGGGCGGACTGACAACTCATGGGGCCCCTGGGCAATAGAGGATCATAGGGCCCCTGTGTCCTAACCCAAACTCAAAAAAGCCTATGAAAAAGGTACCAGGGGCATCTCATGGGGCCCCCTACTGACCCCAGGCCCTGGGGCAATGCCCGAGTTTCCAAATGGTCAGTCCGCCCCTGGACACTGATGACATCTAGGTACATCCCTATTATTCAACATCATTTAATGGCAAATTACATCCTCGCCAGATTAAGTCTGAAATGTATAACCTCTACTGGATATTATTTTTTCCCTTCTCTACACACAAACGTCTCGCCTTCCACTTCCTCATATCTATTTTTCTTGTTCTTCATCAACACAAGCGGTATACCTTAGCATTATATCAATGCCCTTCCTACTTGCTAACGTCGCACTAAGGTCATGTTATTTGCCGCAATATTATATCTTTGACCAGACTTGATGTGACGTGGGTGTCATCGCTGCATCATCATTTATCTGTGGTTGTAATTTGTTAAAACCTAATAAATTTTCTTTAAAAAAAAAAAAAAAAAATACCAATACACTAATGCATGCGTGGTCGGGGCATACCGTAGGCTTGGCTCCAACTGAGTAATCGGTCCAGAGGGGATAGAGGAGGAACGAAGGGAAGAGAAGGGGAGGGTTAGACAGGGGGCCAAGGGCCAGAAATGGAGAGGGAAGGAAAGGGAGGAAGCGGTAGAGTAAAGGGATGTGGGGGGGGGGGGGGTGCAGCATGGTGCAGTGGCAGTAAAAACACAGTCCAGTTAATAAACCCAGAAGTTGTATTGTAGAGTATGCCAACTACAAACACCCCCCAGCGGGAGAGCGCCACTTAGGGTAACACTCAGAGTTCAGTTCAAGGCAGAGAGGCCGGGGATGAAGATGCACCGACAACATCTGTCTTCAAAGAGCCGGTCCCAAAGGGGAGACTTCTGTGCAGGATTGTGAGTCCCTGGGCTATCCCTTCTCATCTGGAACCTCTCCCTGCCGCTACCACTTTCCCTGACAGGCGGGTGCTCTTTCCCTACTCTCACCACTTCGCAAATGCGTGCCAAGACCTGGGGACAGGGCCTACAAAGACTCTGCTGACCCAAAGATAGCCATCAGTGGTCACCTGGATTGCAGTGTAGCCAACTGGAACATTGCCTCCAAGGACTAGGAAACCATAGAGAAACCAAGGTTCTCCTGACTTCTTCTCCAGGATGTGATACCGCTCTGGTCGAGCGCCAGCTGATGTTGAGAAAGCAGACTACACCTACCTACAGGGATACAGTAATCTAAACAGCAACTGTCCGAACATTGCAGATCAGATAAAACAAAATAAAGGATAAGACATTACAGAAAAGAAAAAAATATCTCACACTGTTGGACACCGTCATACATTTGATTCCAAATAAAAAGAACAAAATTACTAGGTTTGAAAGGCACGGATGGCCCGATAGGGGTTGGATCATTGTTCTAGAAATGGCTACTGTACCCTGTGTAATAAAGGAACTATAATGGATCCAAAGGACCCACACACCAGAGAACTTGCTCTACTGATCTTTACAAGTAGCCACCTACTGCGTCATCTAAAACCTAAGACCTTACAGTAGGCTTTTACCAATACAGTGGGAATGAAGCTTTTGGCTGCATTTAGTTGTGGAAATGAGCTAGGAAGGAGGGTGGGCTCCCTCCAGGCAATCCTTCCCCTAATCCAGTGGTGGGCAACCTTTTTTTTCAACTGAGCCAAATCTCGCCAAAACCACGATTGAAATTTATTTTGAGAGCCACATTTTTAAAACTGAAAATACATCTCCCATATAGTAATTCATCCCCCATAGTAATTCATCCCCCATATAGTAATTCATCCCCCATATAGTAATTCATCCCCCATATAGTAATTCATCCCCCATATAGTAATTCATCCCCCATAGTAATTCATCCCCCATATTAATTCATCCCCCATAGTAATTCATCCCCCATAGTAATTCATCCCCCCATAGTAATTCATCCCCCCATAGTAATTCATCCCCCATAGTAATTCATCCCCCATATAGTAATTCATCCCCCATAGTAATTCATCCCCCCCATAGTAATTCATCCCCCATAGTAATTCATCCCCCATATAGTAATTCATCCCCCATATAGTAATTCATCCCCCATAGTAATTCATCCCCCATAGTAATTCATCCCCCATAGTAATTCATCCCCCATATAGTAATTCATCCCCCATAGTAATTCATCCCCCCTATAGTAATTCATCCCCCATAGTAATTCATCCCCCCTATAGTAATTCATCCCCCCTAGTAATTCATCCCCCATATAGTAATTCATCCCCCATAGTAATTCATCCCCCCTATAGTAATTCATCCCCCATAGTAATTCATCCCCCCTAGTAATTCATCCCCCCTATAGTAATTCATCCCCCATATAGTAATTCATCCCCCATATAGTAATTCATCTCCCATATAGTAATTCATCTCCCATATAGTAATTCATCCCCCATATAGTAAGTCCCCCATATAGTAAGTCCCCCATATAGTAAGTCCCCCATATAGTAAGTCCCCCCCCATATAGTAAGTCCCCCCCCATATAGTAATTCATCCCCCATATAGTAAGTCCCCCCCCATATAGTAAGTCCCCCCCATATAGTAAGTCCCCCATATAGTAATTCATCCCCCATATAGTAAGTCCCCCCTGTGTCAATTCACTTACCTTTGCTCCGCGCGTTCCTCTCGTCGTGCTTCCCGCGCCGTTCTGGTCTTCAGGGCGGACTGTGAGAGGAGAGGAGTTCGTCACGCTGCCCCGCCTACATCCTGGCTGCCCCGCCTACATCCTGACAGCTGCAGAGTCCTGACTTTTGGGGCGGCCGCCCGAGAGGAGGGAGGGGAGGGGAGGGGGTGGCCGCCCGGCACACGCCCGTCCGAGAGGAGGGAGGGGAGGGAGGGGAGCGGGCGCCCGGCACACAGAAGAGCCGCATTTAAGCTTGTAAAGAGCCGCATGTGGCTCGCGAGCCGCGGCTTGCCGACCACTGCCCTAATCCATCCACTGCTATATGTGCTCCAATGTAGAGACTCTGAAAATTATACAGCTAGGACTGCAGTATACAGAGGAACTTTGACGTAGGCACTGCAGCTTAAGCACTTACTTGCAAATATGTGCAAACCAAACCCTCTGTTATTAATGTGAATTGTTGGACGGGGTCAGTTCGTTTTTTGGGGGTTTTTTTGTGGGCTGGCTGGTAAGTGTGCTGGGAAATGTGTGCTTGTTAGAGATGTGCGTTGCCCTTCCATGTGCACTTTACAGCAAAGGTTGGGGTGGTTGCCACTTTTTTGTACAGATGGCACATACTTGGTCCAAGCGGGAAAAACTTTACAGTAAAATCCATACATGGAATTCAGCTTTGATGGACCTACAACATTTTTTAACCTGCACTGCGGTTCAAAGATATGCACATGTGTTGTGATCCAGTGGTTAGGGTGCCATTCAGTTCTATGCATTATTAAGCAGCCATCCTGTCCTAAACAGGGACAAACATTTCAATTTAGCATTGTTGGTGTGTTCGGGGTTAGGCCATAAGTGGTCCTCAGAGGCTGTCCTACCTATCTAAGGAGGAAGCTTTGCTGAGATGGGATCAGTGGTGTATTTCTTCCTTGTGCTGCCCTAGACAACACTAAAACCAGGTACAACCCACCCCACCCCACCCAACGCCATCACCGCCACCGCTGCCCACTGCTATCTACCCCCCGCGCTCCCCCCCCCCCCCCTAAAAAAAAAAAAAAAAAAAGAATTGCTGCCCCAGGCAAAAGCCTTGTTTGCCTCGCGGTAAATATGCGGCTGGATGGGATCCAGGATGGAAAACCCTGCTAGAGGAAGCCAAGAAGAGGGCTGGTTTTCTCTCATGGGCCTGGTGACTCTCTTGGGAGGATGCATGGAGGTCTGGAAGGAGGTATAGAGGGAACAAGTACAGAGAGGGGTCTGCTAACCAGCCAGAGGTGCCATCTACAGTGTCACCAGTGTTGGCTTGAAGGCTCTGTACATTGTAGAAGCTGGAAGTCTGTGAGCCGGGTCCAACATGGCGTGTCAGCAGCAGAAATCACACAGAGGCCGAGGTGAACTGTGTACTACAGAAAGTTCCAATTAGGTACAACTAGGCATGGCGGATATGTACAGCCACCTGGAGCCATTCATAGAACCTGGAGCAGCGGTCCTTTAGCTTCAGATAATGCTGACAGCTAGTGCAACGAGGAGCGGGAATGCAGCCTGGCTGGTCCAACCCAAATGGGAGGCTTCCTAATGCGGAGTCCCTGCACTGTCTCTACTCCCCAGAACCTCTCCATAACACCATATACTTTCCCTGACAGGCAGGGAACCTGTCACTCAGCACTAACCACTCACAAATGCATGTCCAACCAGGGAGCCAGTGGTTTAAATAAGCATTGCTCACACCAAAGATGGTCGTAGGGTCAAGCATGGCACCAGCATCCAGTTGGAAAGATGCTCCCCTGATGACCACAAGAAGTCATAGATGAACCGGGTTCCTCACACCTTCCTTCCCCTTCTGCATTGTTGCTCAAACCTAGCGCCACCTAGAGGAGAGTACAGACTGCACCTGCCTGCAAGCGGAATGTCTGGAAGTATTGCTGCGGGTATCAGTGGCCCTATCTCTCCCTCCTTGAGTAATAAAATATCTGAAAACACAGAAAGTGACTGGCACCCAATGTTTTCTCAGTCCTCCATTTTTAGCCATGGACTCAGCCCTGTGGTTAAATGTCAGTGCAGCCTGGCACTGGGAGCCCCTTAATCACCTCCAGGGGTCAATGGGGTGCTACAGTTATGTCCAAGGCTGGGCCAAAGTGTGAGCAGGGGGGGCATCTGCCCCTGGCACAGCAGTGGGGGGGGGCTTCATTGCAAGCACGCTCCCGATTAGTGGCTGCACTCCAACATTCCCACTCTTCATCCCATCCACCCACAACTGACATGAAAAGCACACCCTGCATGCGCAACTGCCTTCTAGCTGTGAGAAAGCAAGAAATTGTTCATGCATGTGTCTTCAATGGGCTGCGGGAGCAAGGGGTCAGAAAATGGGGGCAGGGCGGCCCACCCATTCTACGTCATGCATGAGCAGTGGGGGAGGAGCGACATTCCCCTGTCCTGTCCCGGTACTGATTACGCACACTCCGCTCCTCACAAGTCCTCCTTCTCTCTAGTTCCCTGGTCTCCTCCTCCCATGCCCGCCTCCAGGACTTCTCCAGGGTGTCACCCATCCTCTGGAACTCCCTGCCCCAACCCATCAGATTATCACCTACTCTCCTCTCCTTTAGGCGCACCCTGAAAACTCACCTCTTCAGGGAAGCCTACCCCACCCCCTGCTAACTTGCCGACCTCCTCCACTTTTCCTACCACCCCATCCCCCACAGCGATCTCCTCCTGTGCCACCATCCCCTCCCTCCTAGATTGTAAGCTCCCAGGATCAGCCCCTCCCTCCTAGATTGTAAGCTCCAAGGAGCAGGGCCCTCGATCCCCTCATGTTTTGCATTGTATTGGTATTGTTCTGTCACATGTTCTGTCCCCCTTTGTAATGTACAGCGCTGAGCCAACTATCGGCGCTTAATAAATACTGTATAATAATAATAATAATGGGGGAAGCACAGTGGCTAAATGGGCAGCACTTCCACCTGGCAGTACTTGGGTCGTTGGTTCAAATCCCAACCATGGCACCACCTGCCTGGAGTTTGCATGTTCTCCCTGTGCCTGCATGGGTTTCCTCCCATACTCCAAAGACATGCTGGTAGGTGAATTGGCTCCTGTCTAAATTGTCCCCAGTATGTGTATGTATGAATGTGAGTTAGGGACCTTAGATTGTACGCCCCTCGGGGGCGGGGACTGATGTGAATGTACAATTTATATGTAAAGCTCTGCGTAAATGGACGGCGCTATATAAGTACCTGAAATAAATAAATAAATGTGATGACACGTGGTAAAACACGCAATTTGCCATGCATTACCGCAACGCACAAACGTAAATGGTGCCCAGACATGGTTGTAGCCTTCTCGGAGTTCCCCTTTAACTGGGATCCGCCTTTTAATACCTCGTAGTTGGAAGCATCTTGAGCTGTAGGCCGCGCGGTCCTCTGGTAATCAATGGCAATGTATTCTGCGTTCCCGAACAGTTGAATTTTATATAGTACGTTCGCGCATTTATTTTTCCGCCACGCAGAATGTATTTCATCCCATTAGATAAAAAATTAGATTCTCGAATTCCTCTAAACGTCTTTGCGTAGTTCGAACATTACTGTATATTTTATTGCTAGCTGCTGAGAAAGACATTTTCTGGGAACATCCACTCCAGACGTAATGTATTCTGATGCGCAGGAAATATGGCGGGATATAATAGAGACACACAGCCTTCTATAAAGAGGAATAACCTTGCGAAAGACGATTGTTACCAAACTGCTGCGCGTTACGACTTGTAATGGCTCTTCGCATCCTGTATGGTTGACTTACATTAGCCGAGGAGAGTTGCAGATTTGCTTCGGTTTTTTTTTTTTTTTACAGCTCCCTTTATGTCACTTAATAACTTTACCTGGCTGACGGATTACGGCTGCGAAGGTTTATGGCGGAAGCACCTTGATTTCTGGGACGAGAGGAAAAAAAACAAAAAACAAACAAACAGATGTAAATGTATACAGAAGGGAAAATGATTCCTCGTTCGCAGACAAATACGCCGTGAAAACGTTTGTCGCCGCGCCGTGCGAGAGAGAGAAGGTGGCTGAATGGTGAACTATGAAAGGCACAATTATCCCCATCTGCACCATTCTACACACCTACACAATTCCACACACCTGCATGGGCGCCGCTGGACACGCCGAACGCCGCTGATTGCTTCTGGGGGGATAAAGGCTGCTGATTCTCTATTGATCAGACCCACAAATAAAACTTTGTTTGCATATAAATAATCCATCCATAAAGGACAATAAAAACAGGCAAATGAGAATCGTTGTTTTTATGTGTGAGCGTGGCTTGGAAAAGAACATTTCAGAGGGATGGAGGAAGCTGCTGGAGAACCAGAGTGTAAGTAAAGGTTAGTACCCCTTTTGGGAAACCCCTCCCACGGGGGAACTTAGTGGGTGGGGCTAGTGTGTCCTATATAATCGTCAGCCAGAAGACCCTGGGGTAGAGGATGATGGGAAGAGGCTGCCAGCAGGGGCGGACTGACAATTCATGGGCCCCCGGGCAATAGGGGATCATGGGGCCCCTGTGTCCTTGCCCAAACTCAAAAAAGCCTATGAAAAAGGTACCAGGGGCATCTCATGGGGCCCCTTACTGACCCCGGGCCCAAGATTCCAAATGGTCAGTCCGCCCCTGGCTGCCAGTCATGGTCATGACCTGAACCCACAACCTTTGCTGCATCTTGCAGAAGTTCTTCTTGTTGAGCCACCTGGAATGTTGGACAGCTCCCTATCTGCTCTCTTAGAACAGTGGTCTCAAAACTGCGGCTCAGGGGCCAGATGTGGCCCTTTTCCTGCCTTTATCTGGCCCCCGGGGCACTTTTCCTCCCACTGATACAAGACA
Source organism: Staurois parvus (assembly GCF_062004578.1). Taxonomy (NCBI): domain Eukaryota; kingdom Metazoa; phylum Chordata; class Amphibia; order Anura; family Ranidae; genus Staurois; species Staurois parvus. The sequence continues at coordinate 850,312 of NW_028319182.1, read as the reverse complement.
CTATTCCTTTCCTCCCACCAACAATGGGACATAATTACTACTGCTGACGTCAACAATGAGGCACTGTTTCTCCCATTGACACCAACGATGGGGCACTATTCCTCCCACTGACACCAATGATGGGGCACTATTCCTCCCACTGACACCAATGATGGGGCACTATTCCTCCCACTGACACCAATGATGGGGCACTATTCCTCCCACTGACACCAATGATGAGGCACTATTCCTCCCACTGACACCAATGATGGGGCACTATTCCTCCCACTGACACCAATGATGGGGCACTATTCCTCCCACTGACACCAATGATGGGGCACTATTCCTTCCCCTGAGACCAATGATGTTGTACTATACCTCCCACTGATACCAATGATGAGACTCTATTCCTCCCACTGACACCAATGATGGGACACTATTCCTCCCACTGATACCAATGATGGGGCACTATTCCTCCCACTGACACCAATGATGGGGCACTATTCCTCCCACTGACACCAATGATGGGGCACTATTCCTCCCACTGATACCAATGATGGGGCGCTATTCCTCCCACTGACACCAACAATAGGGACTATTCTTCTCACTGACACCAATGATGGGGTACCATTCCTGCTACTGACACCAACGATGGGGCACTATTCCCCCCACTGACACCAACAATGGGGCACTATTCCTCCCACTGACATCAATGATGGGGCACCATTCCTGCCAGACACCAACGATGGGTCCCCCCAATGACAACAACAATAGGAAACTATACCTCAAACTGCCACCAATGATGAGGCACTATCCCTCCCACTGACACAACTGGGCACTATTCCTCCTGCTGACACCAACAATTGGGCACTATTCCTCCCACTAACACCAATGATGGGGCACCACGCCTCCCACTGACACCAACAATGGGGCACTATTCCTCCCACTAACACCAATGATGGGGCACTATTCCTCCCACTGACACCAATGCTGAGATACTATTCCTCCCACTGACACCAATGATGGGGCACTATTCCTCCCACTGACACCAACAATAGGGCACTATTCTTCCCACTGACACCAGTGATGGGGCACCATTCCTGCCATTGACACCAACGATGGGTCACTATTTTCCCCCTATTACACCAACAATAGGTAACTATACCTCAAACTGCCACCAATGATGGGGCAGAATTCCTCCCACTGACACAACTGAGCACTATTCCACCTGCTGACACCAACAATTGGGCACTATTCCTCCCACTTACACCAATGAAGGGGAGCCATTCCTCCCCCCTAATACTAAAGATGTGTTGTTTACTCCCACTGATGCCAGGACAATTTCTACTCCCAATGGCCACAGTCCGACCCCCTGAAAGTCTGATGGACAGTAGACTGGTTGTCAGGGCTCCCGGGTATGACCAGAGGTGTGTGACTGACGCAGGGAAACGCAGACTTCAGATATATTATAAACGATGTAATTTATTAACACTAACCATACAAACATAAACGCAGTGCAATACTAAAACATAACACAGTGCAAACAAACCAAACCACCCACAGATAACAGTACATACAATGCAAGCGTCGTCAGGCAGGCCGGGTAAATATCAATCGGGCAGGTAGGTACAGGGGGAGCAAGCGGAGAATGGTCGGGGTCACAAGCCAGGTTCAGCAGGTAGCGGGCAGCGTGGTACAGAGGGTCAGGCAGAGGAGAATGGTCAGACAAGCCAGGGATCAGGAGCAGGAGAATGGTCAGACAAAGCCAGGGATCAGAGCAGGGTCAGCAACGAATCAGACAGGAACAGGGACAGGGAGCAGGAACAGGATACAGGGCCCAGGAGAAACACACACCAAGGCAGAGTCTGTAGGTCTGGCCATCCCTTAAGTACACCAGTATAATCAGTTCCAGGTGTTTGACTGGCTGCAAGGTTGAGTCTCTGATTGCTGGGAGCACCCGCTGGCCAGCCCTGGTACTGCAGCTCATAAGGCAGGTGAGTCCCACCATTGCTGGCCAGTCCATTCCTGACACTGGTCCTATGTTTAAAAAGAATGGAGACCACTGTCTTGGAACAACCTTGCCTTGTCTCTTGTTTCTGGTGAACCTTAAACTCCTTGCTCCTCCCATGAACCTGATTTAAGCTATGACTTTGCACTTCCTGTTTGCCAGATTATTGTACCTTCTTTCTCTTGCTTCTTTGTGTACCTGCAACTATCCTTATCTCCACTACAGACCTTTGGTTTGGTCCTCGACTACGCTTCTGCTTCATCTCAACCTGCAACCGTTTGCTACCATCCTTTGACTTGTTTACTGCCCACACTTCAGCTTGATCTCTACCTGCTTTATCTGCTACTGGATCCAGACTTGCTCACCTCCTGGTGGGGAGATCCTGAGGACTGTGACCTGGTACTAATATGCAAAACCCATCCCCACCATCAGGAGCTCTGGTCAATACTGGTTAGTGCTTAGAGTAGAACCTCGGGTGAGCCAGCGTCATCCACCAAGATGACCTGCTTGTGTACCTATCCTGCTGGTTGGTGGGAGCCTCTATACTGCTATATCTGGTGGGGCAATCCTGAGGACTGTGACCTGGTGCTAACATGCAAAACTCATCTCCAATATCAGGAGCTCAGGTGAACACCGGTTAGTGCTTAGGCCCCCGCATCATCCACCAGGGTGGCCTACTGATGTACTTATCCTTCTGGTCTGAGGGAGCCTCACTACTGACCCCTGACCATGACGGTGACACTACCCCTGGTATACTGCAATGTAAGTTTGTAGCCTCAAGTGGAGAACCTACTTACTGTATAGGGGGGCCTGCAGCGAGGACTATGGAAGAGTTGGGTGGCTAACTGTTTCTAATATGGACTTGTGCTGTGTAGAACTGTGCATGTTGGTACTGGAGGGCGACAGTGAAGGTTGAGTTGCTATATCACGTTAAACAGATGAACATGCGGACATTTATTATTCCTGGAAGTGGCCTTAGGCCAGGAGAAGGTGAATGACCAAAGTTGGTGGGCTTTCTCCACGTTCCCATCTGGGAGGAGCCCTTTTCCAGCATAGTTCTTACTGACAGCGAATCAAGGCCCAGCTTACAAATGATTGGCCTGGAAATATTTAGAGGCAGACTTCTATAATCCCATGGTGCAAAAAGGTCCAGAAGCCAACCCTTCAGAGTTGGATCCATTTGGCAGGGCTGATTGTTACATTTTGGTGCAATGCTCTTGGTGCATGATCAGCAACATCTTCACCACAGTCCCCAGGTCACTGCCACCACCACCCGAAGCCCACACCTATCCCACACCTAGCCCACACCCACTTCTTTCTCTGGAATAACACCGTAACTTCATAAAATAGGAGTAATACATTTGTAGTCCTGGCTGGCAGCCTCTTCAAGCCACTCAAAGCATTCCACCTTCCCTGCCAGTGATTGACAGCGCACAGGAAGTGGGAAGGAACAAGAGGATTTTGAATGACCGCTTTGTGGGACCTGAGAAGTCAAGACCCAGCAGCCAGAGAACAATGTGATTGGCTGGTAAGGGTTAGACCCACCCACGGGACCCAGGGAGAGCTCCCAGCCTGAAGGAGAGAGTAGGCCTTGGTCCAGGGTGAGGGACCAGAAGAGGAGCTGGGGAGTGAACTGTGCCAGGAAGGGTAGAGTATGTGGAACCCCAGTGGCGTCCCTAGGGGGTGTGGGCTGCACCGGGCGACACCATCACAGGGGGTGCAGGAGCCGGATGCCAGCAGAGCTTCTGGGCTCTGTGAATGTCCTGGCCGGTTCTTGGGGTGATCCCGGATTCCCGGCACAGTGACAGCTGCCCCCGGTGTAGCGGTAAAATGAGTTGTGAAGATAGGTATCCTCTAAAGCAACTGCGCATGTGCCGGTTTCAGGCCGAAGAAGCCGATCTCCGATCTTCGACTTTAGCACAGAGCTGCCACAGTTAACCCCTTACAGGCTGCAAACCGCTGAAGCTGATCCTGTGGATCACTATGGGTTGCAAGATCAGTTAACCCCCTATATAGGTTCAACCCATAGTGATCCAAGGGATCAGCTTCAGCGGTTTGCAGCCTGTAAGGGGTTAACAGTGGCAGCTCTGTGCTAAAGTCGGCAAGCGGCTTCTTCGGCCTGAAACCGGCGCATGCGCAGTTGCTTCAGAGGATGCATATCTTCACGGGATACTCATTTTACTGCTACACCAGCACCGCTCCTTCCTCTCTGGAGAGTGACACCACGTGTTACCGCACCAGGTGACACCAACCCTAGGGACACCTCTGTGGAACACCCCAAGACACAAACCAGAGGAAGTTGCATGTAGGGGTAGGCCCAGTACATCCTTGCCGAGCTGCCTTTTGCCCCCAAACCCAGAAATGAGCAGGCATCACTGAGGCCACCAGGGAAAGTATTCTTCATCTGCATCCACAGCCCGTTGGGGGGAGGGGTGGAGATCCCCCACTAGCTGTCAAATTCAGGGGGGGGGGGGCGAGGGTGCTGGGGGCGGTGCATTTGTAACATGTTACAAAAGGTAAACTTATCCTTTAAAGTGACACTAAACCTTTTTTTTTGTTTTTTTTAATACCTTTTAAATGATCTGCCCTGTAATGCTTTTGCCCAGATCCTCTTCTTTTTTGGGTCCCTGCCGGTGCTCCTGGCTCCTCCCCCTTGAGCTGTGGTCCCAGGGAAAGCCAGTCACCCTGGGGACACCGCTGCATGCTTGTCCCCGAGTCGCTGCTCTATGCGACCATAAAACACAGAGTCGTGGCTTCCCCCCTCCCCTGCCTCCCCATTCTCCCCTCATTGGCTTACTGGCTGTGATTGACAGCAGCGGGAGCCTATAGGAGGAGGAAGAGTCCCCAGACAGCAGAGTCTGTCCAGAATGTTGCTGGATCGGAGGGGGCTCAGGTAAGGATTGGGGGGGGGGATAGAGAAAAACAAGCAGAGGGCGCACCAGCCTAGTGCATTACCTTAAAATGTTTAATGAATGTAAATAATAAGTAATATACTCAGAAATGATGAATAAATACAAAGCAAAGCTCCGCCCAATTCACACTGCGTGTCTATCTGTGGCGGGAACTCTGGACATCCAAAAGGCTGACGCGTTTCGAGGACTAGCCTCTTCCTCAGAGCCCTTGGGTGTGGGATGGGGGGGGGGGCTGTGGTGGCTGCTGCACACAGAAGGTTTTTTTACATTCATGAATAGAATACAAGAAGGGAAATAACCTGGAGCCTTTCCCCCCAATTTAGGGTAATAATTGTTATGACTTTGGAATCTCTTTATATTATAAGGGGAAAAAAAATGAAATTTCCACTTAAAAAATAAACAAAAAATCTGAGGCGCAGGAAGATGGATTTGAAAGGAAGCAGAAAACTGCTAATCTTCAGAGACACCATCTAAATAGCGACGTCGCCAAGTGCGAGTCGGCTGCTTTCCAACTGTATAAAAGCAATTTTCTTTTTTAACCATCTAATCAATATTAAGGCAGCTGACGCGGAATCGATGCTGGCAGGAGGAAGGGAGGGCCACGCGTGTGCGCCGTGTCAGGTGGACCGCCGAGGAATTTCATCACATGATCAGCAGCACGACCTCTGCTACCTTCCGGGCACAGAGATGGCTAGAGCGGTCAGTTCTTCCATCGCCAGCAGCCAATCACTGCTCACTTATCCCGACGGCGCTCGTCGCTGGAAACAGATGAAAAATCTGATTGGCTGCCGTGTGTATTAAAAAAAAAATTTTATATTCCTTTTTTTTTTTTTTGCACTTCTTAAAGGGTTTGTCAAAGCAAAGTTGTTGTTTTTTTTTATGTTAGTTTTGGATATTTATATTTCACCACCCGGAAAAATAACCCGTTCCCAGTGAACATACTACGAGTGGACGGCGGGTGCAGGCTCAGCTAACGGAAGAATACGCTGCCCGCGTCCTTCTGGGTTTGGGGAGCGCATGCGTTTGCCCAGTGGCGTCCCGAGGCAGGTGTGGGGGGTGCAACCGCACGGGGTGACACCGGACCCGCTCCACGAAAAGGTAAGTTGTAAAGCAAGCCGACGATCCCCGCAGGATGGATGGGATCGGACTCTGATCCATTACGCTCCCCAATCCGCAGACGCGATCCATCCTGCGGAGATTATCGGCATGCAACCTATACGGGGTGACACCAACCGCATGGGGTGACACCGGACCCGCTCCACGAACAGGTAAATTGTAAAGAAAGCCGACGATCCCCGCAGGATGGATGGGATCGGACTCTGATCCATTACGCTCCCCAATCCGCAGACGCGATCCATCCTGCGGAGATTATCGGCATGCAACCTATACGGGGTGACACCAACCGCATGGGGTGACACGGACCCGCTCCACGAACACGTAAATTGTAAAGCAAGCCGACGATCCCTGCAGGATGGATGGGATCGGACTCTGATCCATTACGCTCCCCAATCCGCAGATGCGATCCATCCTGCGGAGATTATCGGCATGCAACCTATACGGGGTGACACCAATCGCATGGGGTGACACCGGACCCGCTCCACGAACAGGTAAATTGTAAAGCAAGCCGACGATCCCTGCAGGATGGATGGGATCGGACTCTGATCCATTATGCTCCCCAATCCGCAGATGCGATCCATCCTGCGGAGATTATCGGCATGCAACCTATACGGGGTGACACCAATCGCATGGGGTGACACCGGACCCGCTCCACAAAAAGGTAAGTTGTAAAGAAAGCCGACGATCCCCGCAGGATAGATCGGATCTGCGGATTGGGGAGCCCAATGGATCGGACTCTGATCCATTATGCTCAATCTGTAGATCCTAACCATCCTGCGGGGATCGTCGGCATGCAGCCTATACGGGGTGACACCAACCGCATGGGGTGACACGGACCCGCTCCACGAAAAGGTAAGTTGTAAAGCAAGCCGACGATCCCCGCAGGATGGATGGGATCTGCGGATTGGGGAGCATAATGGATCGGACTCCAATCCATTAATCTCAATCCGCAGATCCGAACCATCCTGCGGGGATCGTCGGAAGGGGTGTCACCAAGTGTTACTGCACCGGGTGCAACAGGGGCGGACTGACAACTCATGGGGCCCCCGGGCAATAGGGGATCATGGGGCCCCTGTGTCCTTGTCCACACTCAAAAAACACCCAAAAAAACCTATAAAAGGTACCAGGGGCATTTCATGGGGCCCCCTACTGGCCCCGCACCCTCTGGCAGTGCCTGAGTGCTCGAATGGTCAGTCCGCCCCTGGGGTGACACCAACCCTAGAGACGCCTCTGCATTTGCCCCCTGCTGACCCACGCTGTGATTGGACACAGTTTGTCAGCATGTTTCATCCAAAGATTTATGGCTGAAACCTTCTGATCGGCTGCGTCCAATCACAGCACAGAGTCCTCTGTTGATAACCACACAGGGCTCTGTTCACAGATCAGCGATCTGGCTGTTTCTTCTCCCTGAAAAGTAGGGAGGAAAATCAGCCAGACCTGTAAGTAGAAGCCGCGCACATTACACTTGTTAGGAGACAGGTAGAGAGAAGTAAACTAAAAAAAATTTTATAAAAGTTTCCCCTGCCAGGCAAAGGCATCATTTGCTAGTATGGATCACCTACACGCACAATATGAAGGACTTACCTTAAATCAAAGGCTTCCATCTTCACCCGGACTTCCATCTGGGTTCGCGGGCTGCGGCCACTTGATTGGTCAAGTCGCGATGATGTCACTCCCGCGCATGTGCACTGCTTTATAACGCATGCCCTGATGATGTCACTCCCGCTCATGCGCATTGCTTCAGAACGCATGCACTGATGATGTCACTCCCGCTCATGCGCATTGCTTCAGAACGCATGCACTGATGATGTCACTCCCGCTCATGCGCATTGCTTCAGAACGCATGCACTGATGATGTCACTCCCGCTCATGCGCATTGCTTCAGAACGCATGCACTGATGATGTCACCGGCTGCTGCTTGCCAGAATATCTCCCAAGCAGAGCAGATTTAGGAGATATTCATTTTACCTCCAGGTGAGCTTACCTGTAATAATAATATCTGAGCGTTTACTACCACTTCACGCCATTGATCGCCCCTCCATGTTAACCCCTTCCCAGCCAGTGTCAGTACAGTGCCAGTGTATTATATCTGATCTCTGTATCAGTGTCACTAGCGACGTCAGTGTCAGTTAGCCAGTTAGCGTCCCTCTCAGCAAGTGTCTGTTAGCGCCAGATTGCCCGCCACACCATCACAGTCCCACTATAGTTATATAGTTCCATAGTTAGCCTGGCTGAAAAAAAAGACAAAAGTCCATCCAGTTCAACCAAAAAGTTAGCGTCCCTCTCAGCAAGTGTCTGTTAGCGCCAGATTGCCCGCCACATCATCACAGTCAAACTATAGTTATATAGTTCCATAGTTAGCCTGGCTGAAAAAAAAAGACAAAAGTCCATCCAGTTCAACCAAAAAGTTAGCGTCTCTCTCAGCAAGTGTCTGTTAGCGCCAGATTGCCCGCCACACCATCACAGTCCCACTATAGTTATATAGTTCCATAGTTAGCCTGGCTGAAAAAAAAAGACAAAAGTCCATCCAGTTCAACCAAAAAGTTAGCGTCCCTCTCAGCAAGTGTCTGTTAGTGCCAGATTGCCCGCCACACCATCACAGTCCCACTATAGTTATATAGTTCCATAGTTAGCCTGGCTGAAAAAAAAAGACAAAAGTCCATCCAGTTCAACCAAAAAGTTAGCGTCCCTCTCAGCAAGTGTCTGTTAGCGCCAGATTGCCCGCCACATCATCACAGTCAAACTATAGTTATATAGTTCCATAGCTAGCCTGGCTGAAAAAAAAGACAAAAGTCCATCCAGTTCAACCAAAAAGTTAGCGTCTCTCTCAGCAAGTGTCTGTTAGCGCCAGATTGCCCGCCACATCATCACAGTCAAACTATAGTTATATAGTTCCATAGTTAGCCTGGCTGAAAAAAAAGACAAAAGTCCATCCAGTTCAACCAAAAAGTTAGCGTCTCTCTCAGCAAGTGTCTGTTAGCGCCAGATTACCCGCCACACCATCACAGTCCCACTATAGTTATATAGTTCCATAGTTAGCCTGGCTGAAAAAAAAGACAAAAGTCCATCCAGTTCAACCAAAAAGTTAGCGTCCCTCTCAGCAAGTGTCTGTTAGCGCCAGATTGCCCGCCACATCATCACAGTCAAACTATAGTTATATAGTTCCATAGTTAGCCTGGCTGAAAAAAAAGACAAAAGTCCATCCAGTTCAACCAAAAAGTTAGCGTCTCTCTCAGCAAGTGTCTGTTAGCGCCAGATTACCCGCCACACCATCACAGTCCCACTATAGTTATATAGTTCCATAGTTAGCCTGGCTGAAAAAAAAGACAAAAGTCCATCCAGTTCAACCAAAAAGTTAGCGTCCCTCTCAGCAAGTGTCTGTTAGCGCCAGATTGCCCGCCACACCATCACAGTCCCACTATAGTTATATAGTTCCATAGTTAGCCTGGCTGAAAAAAAAGACAAAAGTCCATCCAGTTCAACCAAAAAAATAAAAAAATAAATTATAATCTTACACCCACAGTTGATCCAGAGGAAGGCAAAAAACCCAGCAAAGCACACTATAAGTCGCTGATCACCGCCGTTACTAGGATAGCATCATAGCTGCATAAATTCCAGTGTATATTCCATCGTTTGTAGACGCTATAACTTTCACACAAAACAACTAATATACACTTAAAATATTTTTTTTGAAGAAAGACGTAACAAAATACATTTTGGCCGAAATGTATCAAGAAATATTATTTGTTTGCAAAAATATTTAACATAAAATAAAAAAATTAGTTTTTTTTTACAAAATGTTTGGTCTTTGTTCATTTATATAAATACATTTAATAAAAAAATAAAAACCCCAGTGATGATCATTACCACCAAAAAGACGTTCTATATGTGTGAAAAAAATGATATACATGTAATTTGGGTACAGCGTTGCATGACCGCGCAATTGCCAGTTAAAGTAGCGCAGTGCCGCATAGCAAACAAAAAAATGGCCTGGTCATGAAGGGTAAAAAAACCCCAAAAAGACAAATAGCTATAATCCTACACCAACAGTTGATCCAGAGGAAGGCAAAAAAACCCAGCAAAGCACGATATAAGTCGCTGATCACCGCCGTTACTAGCAGAGCATCATAGCTGCATAAATTCCAGTGTATATTTCACCGTTTGTAGACGCTATAACTTTCACACAAAACAACTAATATACACTTGAGATTTTTTTTTTTTTTAAGAAAGACGTAACAGATTACATTTTGGTCGAAATTTATCAAAAAAGATTATTTGTTTGCAAAATGTTATAACACAAAATAAGAAAAAAGTGTTTTTTTTATTTTTGGTCTTTGTTCATTTTTATAAATAAATTTAATAAAAAAAAAAAAAAAAACCCCAGTGATGATCACTACCACCAAAGCTCTATATGTGAAAACAAATGATATAAATGTAATTGAGGTACAGCGCCGCATCACCGCGCAATTGCCAGTTAAAGTAACACAGTGCCGCATGGAAAATAAAAATGGCCGGTCATGAAGGGCAAAAAAACCCCAAAAAGACGAATAGAAATAATCCTATTATAGACCTTTCACAGAAATCAACTAATATACACTGGAGATTTTTCTTTTTTAAGAAAGACATGTAACAGAATACATTTTGGCCAAAATGTATCAAGAAATATTATTTGTTTGCAAAATGTTATAGCATAAAACAAAAAAATGTGTTTTTTTTTTTACAAAATGTTTGGTCTTTGTTCATTTATATAAATAAATTTAATAAAAAAAAATAAAAACCCCAGTGATGATCATTACCACCAAAAAGAAGCTCTATATGTGTGAAAACAATTATATAAATGTAATTTGGGTACAGCCTTGCATGACTGCGCATTTGCCAGTTAAAGTAGCGCAGTGCCGCATAGCAAAAAAAAAATGGTCTGGTCATGAAGGGCAAAAAACCCCCCAAAAGACAAATAGTTATAATCCTACACCCACCTGAAACAGGGGTCCCCCAACACCCAAAAGTCACTCCCGTCACAGCCTGGCTGAAAAAAGGCAAACGTCCATCCAGTTCAACCATTAAAAAAAAGAAAAAGTTCTAATCCGACACCCACAGTGGATCCAGAGGAAGGCAAAAAACCCAGCAAAGCACGATCCAATCTCCTCCTGCAGGGGAAAAATCCCTTCCTGATCCCCCGAGAGGCAATCGGATATTCCCGGGATCAACGTTCCCTATAAATGTTCTATCCAGTTATATTCTGTGTATCCAAGAAAGGATCCAGGACTTTCCTACAGCAATCCACTGAGCTGGCCACACCCACCTCTGGAGGGAGTCTATTCCACATTCTCACCGCTCTTACTGTGAAGAAACCTTTCTGTGTTTGGAGCCATGTAACAGGAAGTTAAGGTGACTCTGCCCAATGGGACACAAATAAGAAAATTAAAAAGGAACATGGAGTTTCTTCTTCTTCGATTTCATCAAAAATAAAATACAAAACCGCCCTCTGTGAAGGTCATCCTGTTGAGTTTCTTCAATGTAGCTGAATTCCGGCCCAGCCCCCACCCTAAGCCGTGCTCTGCTGATGCGTTTCAATTAAATACGCCTTGGTTGGTCACTTGATGGCTGTAGATGCCCTTCAGTCCTAGCCACCCCACCTCTATGGATAGGCACATCGGGGTGGAGCACGTGGCAGGGGCGTGGCTTAGGATAGGGACCGTGTTGGAAGCCAGCTACGTTGATTGAACCCAATGGGATGACTTTTCTGGAGTGCGGTTTTGTATTTTACTTTTGTTGCTGAATGAGCTCTTCGTTACCCAGCACCCGGAGCAGTGCAGGACTTGGGAAGAACATTTGGGACTTTGAGTGGTGCAGCTTCCTTTATTTTTAAACTTTCTTCTTCTAATAGTTATCTTTGAAGTAAACACAGATTCACTTTAGTAACTCCAGTTCAGTGACTCCACTTGGTGAGAGTACCAAAATCCCTACATTCCCCACAGTAATTGCTCCCTTGGTGTAACATTGACTCCGGCTGGTACCTCCACCTCCTCTATGGTCAATAGTCACCTCCATACTTCTCATGCACTTAGTGTAACCTTGACTCTTGATAGTATCTCTCCCCCTCCAAATGGTCAATAGTCACCTCCATACTTCTCATGCACTTGGTGTAACCTTCAGTCTGGCTGGCACCTCCCCCCTCCTCCATGGTCAATAGTCACCTACATACTTCTCATGCACTTGGTGTAACCTTCAGTCTGGCTGGCACCTCCCCTCACTCTATGGTCAGTAGTCGTCTCCATACTTCTCATGCACTTAGTGTAACCTTGACTCTTGATAGTATCTCTCCCCTCCAAATGGTCAATAGTCAGGCTGTCTCCATACTTCTTGTGCACTTGGTCCAAGATTGAGTCCAGCTGGCACCTCCCTCCTCCTCCATGGTCAATAGTCACCTCTATACTTTTCATGCACTTGGTGTAACCTTGACTCTTGCTAGTATCTCTCCCCCTCCTCCATGGTCAATAGTTGCCTCCATACTTCTCATCCACTTGGTTTAACCTTCAGTCCGGCTGGCACCTCCCCTCACTCTATGGTCAGTAGTCGCCTACATACTTCTCATGCACTTGGTGTAACATTGACTCCATCTGGCACCTCCCCCTCTCCCTGGTCAATGGTCACCTCTATATTTCCCATGCACTTGATGTAACATTGACTCCAGCTGGCAGTTCCCCCCTCTTCCATGGTCAATAGTCACCTCCATACTTCTCATGCACTTGATGTAACATTGACTCCAGCTGGCAGTTCCCCCCTCTTCCATGGTCAATAGTCACCTCCATACTTCTCATGCACTTGGTATAACCTTGACTCCAGCTGGCACCTCCCCCTAATCCATGGTCAATAATCACCTCCATACTTCTCATGCACATGGTGTAACCTTGACTCCAGCTGGCACCTCTCATCTAATCCATGCTCAATAGCTGCCTCCATACTTCTCATGCACTTGGCATAACATTGACTCCAGCTGGCACATCTCCCCCTCCCCATGGTCAATATTCACTGCTATACTTCTCATGCACTTGGTGTAACCTTGACTCCAGCTTGTACCTGCCCCTCCTCCATGGTCAATAGTTGTCTCCATACTTCTCACGCACTTGGTGTAACACTGACTCCAGCTGGCACCTCTCACCTAATTCATGGTCAATAATCACCTCCATACTTCTCATGCACAAAGTGTAACCTTGACTCCAGCTGGCACCTCTCACCTAATCCATGGTCAATAGTCACCTCCATACTTCTCATGCACTTGGTGTAACACTGACTCCAGCTGGTACCTGCCCCTCCTCCATGGTCAATATTCACCTCCATACTTCTCATGCACTTGGTGTAACACTGACTCCAGCTGGTACCTGCCCCTCCTCCATGGTCAATATTCACCTCCATACTTCTCATGCACTTGGTGTAACACTGACTCCAGCTGGTACCTGCCCCTCCTCCATGGTCAATAGCTGCTTCCATACTTCTCATGCACAAGGTGTAAACTTGACTCCAGCTGGCACCTCTAACCCCCTCTATGTTCAATAATCACCTGCATACTTCTCATGCACAAGGTGTAACCTTGACTCTGGTTGGCACCCCCCCCCCCATGGTAAATAGTGGCCTCCATACTTCTCATGCACTGGGTGTAACACTGACTCCAGCTGGTACCTGCCCCTCCTCCATGGTCAATAGTTGTCTCCATACTTCTCATGCGCTTGGTGTAACCTTGACTCCAGCTGGCACCTCTCACCTAATCCATGGTCAATAGTCACCTCCATACTTCTCATGCACTTGGTGTAACCTTGACTCCAGCTGGCACCTCTCACCTAATCCATGGTCAATAGTCACCTCCATACTTCTCATGCGCTTGGTGTAACCTTGACTCCAGCTGGCACCTCTCACCTAATCCATGGTCAATAGCTGCCTCCATACTTCTCATGCACTTGGTGTAACATTGACTCCAGCTGGTACCTGCCCCTCCTCCATGGTCAATAGTTGTCTCCATACTTCTCATGCACTTGGTGTAACCTTGACTCCAGCTGGCACCTCTAACCCCCTCTATGTTCAATAATCACCTGCATACTTCTCATGCACAAGGTGTAACCTTGACTCTGGTTGGCACCTCCCCCCCCCATGGTAAATAGTCGCCTCCATTCTTCTCATGCACTTGGAGAATATAGTAAGGAGGACCTGTTATTTGCAGCACATTCCATAGCGTCCCGTAGTATGTTCATCCCATGCCAGGTAAAGCATGCACAGAAAAGCTCCCACATATTCAATTGAACAATCCAAACAGCACTAGTTTAGTTGTCCGGTGCTAAAAATATTCCCGTGTCTTTTACCGGGGGCCATAGTGACTGGTACAGGAGAGCAGGTACACGGGGTGACCTAGTTCCTCAGGAATACAGTAATAAAGCCGGCTTTTGCTGACTGTGGTATTTGTCACGGTACGGGGCTCTCGCAGTGGTAAATAGACATTTTTGGTCCATTATTATAATGGGTAGAAAATGTTCTTCTCTTGCTGTTCTCTTATGAAGGACTATGAAGTTGGAAGTGAGCGGTCTATGAGCCTGCGGAGGAATCTGCAGGATCCATTTTTAAATGTCTCTGAAACAAAATGAGTTCCAGAAGCTCAGATCAGCCAATCGAATCCCCCCTTTCATCTGTTCATCGCAGTGCCGGAGAATGGGAGGGGAGAAGCTGATTGGCTGCTGTGGTGAACAATTCTACCTTTAGATAACCGCGGCCCGGGGCGAGCTCCACAGAAGGTAGCCTTTGGCACCCAGCCTGCGTTAAGGAAGCTAATTAACATATCTTGTGAACCTTGCCTCCCGACAGCAGAGCGAGCGTTGTAGTGCGAGCAATTTGGCTTTATTGAAGTTGTAATTAACTCTGTAACAGGTGCTGCTACTGCTTTAAAACGCGTTCCATCTTCCAGACAAACTGTATCCGAAAAATCAATTACCAGCTGCATAATGGAAGAAGAAATCATAAAAACGCAGCAACTGAGACAGACGCGGAATATGTGTCTGAAAATGATGCAGTTTAAAACAATGTAACGGAATGTAATACAAACATTAAATCAGCCACCGCAGTCACTGCAATGATCCGAGTGTGTGCTGGATCGCCGCTTTAAGGAGAGTTACGGCTGAAACGGGAGATTCCACCAAGGGGAACACACCAGATTAAAAAGGCCCATTTTGGGAGAGTACGCATGGATTATGGGATGGACTGGTGTCTTTATTCAACCTTCCCAACTATGTAACTATGGGGTTACAGCCTGTAGGGACCACCCGGGGCTTGCCCATTAAAATCATAATATTCTTCCTGGGATGTGTACACAGGGTGATGACCTGTTGGGTAGCTGCAGAACGGTGCGGCGGCAGTAATCACACAGAGGCCCGGAGTGCAGTGCCCGATATATTGAAGAACTTGCGAACAGTGCAACAGGCCCGGCATGAATCTCACCTGACCGAGGACTTACAGTCAGTGTCGTGCAGGGTCAGTGGTAATAGGCCCAACGTAAAGACAGCGCCTGCCAAGGGAGGTGGAATGCGGCCTGGCCGGTCCAACCCAAGAGGGAGTTTGTGGAATTGTAGACGTAGGCCCTGAGCTTTCCCTTTTCCTCTGGAACCTTTCCTTACTGCTAGTGCTGTCCCTGACAGGTGGGTGTACTCTCCTTACTCTAGCCACTTCGCAAATGCGCACCCAAACCTGGGGTCAGGGACCTAAAAGACACTGCATGACCCAAGATGGCCACCAGGGTCACCTGGATGCAGGGGCGGACTGACAACTCATGGTGCCCCCGGGCAATAAGGGATCATGGGGCCCCTGTGTCCTTGCCCAAACTCAAAAATGCCTATGAAAAAGGTACCAGGGTCATCTCATGGGGCCCCCCTACTGACCCCAGGCCCTCAGGCAGTGCCCGAGTTTCCAAATGGTCAGTCCGCCCCTGCCTGGATGCTTTCTACACACCCACATCCCTGATCCTAATATCATCAACAAAACCTCATCACCCATGGGACTTCAGAGGGCACATCCCCACCCACACCACCACCACAATCAATTAAAATTGGTTTACATTTTATAGTTACAAAATTAGTTTACAAACCTCTTTGCATCAGTAGAGAATTAAATTGGATACGGCTGATTTAGTGCGGTTCCCAGTGTTTCACATGATGACAACATTGCAAAGACAATTATATAAATCACGTTATTTACACCAATTGTTCTTATAAGATTCCAATGGGTGGAGCAACACATCACACTTCTCAACGCGTTTCATGAACTTTGCTTCATCAGTAGAAGATGTCTATTAATGAGGTGTAAACCAGCCTAGATTAAGAAGGATGCCACCAATGAGGTCTGCCCTGAGAACCGGAGAGGACCTGGAGCCCCACAGAGAAGGGCAGAGAGAGTGCAAGGAGAGGGACACACACTGGACACTGCTTACTGACCACCATGTCTGATTCTGAGGATAATCTTTAAGCAGATCTGAGTACTACATATAGGTCTGCTGGTTGGTTCCTGAGGTCTCATAGCTATTATACCCTTGTGCTACCTCTGGCCGTATGTTTGTTGGGGGTTCTGGGTCCCCCCCAGAGTTCCAGGGGCAAACTTCCTTCCTGGAAGACTACAGTTTTAATCTAGGCTGGTTTACACCTTGTTAATGGACGTCTACTCCTGAGGAAGCAAATCAAACCTCATGAAACGCGTTGAGAAATGTAATTCATTACTGGAATCGTGTAAGAATCTCTTTGAGAACAATTTGGTGGAAATACCATGCAATTTAAATAATTATCAGCATGTGAAACACTGGAAACTACACTAAATCAGCCAAGGATGCCATCAAGGAGGTCTGTCCTGGGAACCCTGGGGGGGAGCTGGAGCCCCCAGCAAACAGAAGGACAGAGGTAGCACAAGGATATTATAGCTAACACACCACAAGAATCAGCAGACCCACACATTGTACTCAGATCTGCCGAAATAATTATCCTCAATAGGAATCAGACACAGTCCTGGGGTCAAAAAGCAGTGCCCAGTGTGTGCCCCCTATCCTTGCGCTCCCTCTGCCCCTCTGTATGGGGTTCCAGGTCCCCCCCCAGCTTCTGGAGATCTCTTTTTGACATACTTCATGGAAGACATTTAGGCAGATTTACACCTTGTCAGTAACATCGACTCCTGATGAAGCAAAATGAAGTTCATGAAATGCGTGGAAAAATCTGATGCAATACTGGAAACTTGTAAGAACATCTCTGAGACCAATTTGGTGGAAATAACATGTGATTTAAATAATTGTCTTTGATGTCAACATGTGAAACATTGGAAACTGCATTAAATTAGCCAAAGGTGTCACCAAGGAGGTCTGTCCCAGGAACCGTGGAGGGCCCCGGAGCCCCCACTATACAGAAGGCCATAGGTAGACAAGGATATAATAGCTGAGACCACAGCAGACCTATATGTAGTACTCAGATCTGCGTAAAGATTGTTCTCTGAAGGAATCAGACCCAGTCCTGGGGTCAAGAAGCAGGGCTCAGTGTGCGCCCCGATCCTTGCACTCCCTCTGCTCCTCTGTATGGGTCTTCGGGTCCCCCGGGTTTTTGGGGCAGACCTCCTTGGTGGCATCATAGTTACATAGTTAGTCTGGCTGAAAAAAAAACAAAAGTCCATCCAGTTCAACCGGAGATTACACGGGGATTTAACAGGTAGGGTTGGGTTTATGGACTTATGTTCGACTCGAACACGGGTCATTCGTGTGATACCGATTCGTGTGCATTGTCCCTGTTCGAAGTTTGCGGTCCATAGTTCCATAGTTCCATAGTTATTCTGGCTGAAAAAAGACAAAAGTCCATCCAGTTCAACCATTAACAAAAACAAAAAAATGTTATACTCCTACACCCACAGGTGATCCAAAGGAAGGTAAAAAAAACCAGCAAAGCACGATCCAATCTGCTCCTGCTGGGGAAAAAAATTCCTTCCTGACCCCCCGAGAGGCAATCGGATATTCCCTGGATCAACGTTCCCTATAAATGTTATATCCAGTTATATTCTGTGTATCCAAGAAAGAATCCAGGACTTTCCTACAGCAATCCACTGAGCCGGCCACAACCAACTCTGGAGGGAGTCTATTCCACATTCTCACAGCTCTTACTGTGAAGAAACCTTTCCGTGTTTGGAGATGACATTTCTTTTCCTCCAGATGTAAAGATCACCTCCTTGTCCTGATGACCTTCCTTCCTTCCTGGAAGACTTGTTTCAGTCTATGCTGAATTGGACCTTGTCAATGGCATCTACTCCTGATGAAGTGAATCGAAGTTCATGAAACGCGTTGAGAAATACGATGCATTGGGATCTTGTAAGAACATCTTTGAGACCAATTTGGTGGAAATAATGTGAATTAAATCATCATCTATGCAATGTTGCCATTGTGGGAAACACTGGAAAACTGCACTAAATCAGCCGTATGAATTTTAATTTATAGGATGTAATTACGTTTTTAATCTGTTTTTGTACCAATAAAATGGAAACCAATTTTGATTGAATGTGTTGATGGCGTAGTTGGTGGTGAACCCTCTAAAGTGCCACGGGTGATTCCATCTCGCTGTTCACATCTTGCCTATGAAATGATCTCTTTGTGTTTAGTGTCCTCCTCCTGGAGCACGCCTGAACTCCGCCTGAATTCTGAAGGGACTCTGCTGGTTGAAGAAAATCCCCATACAAGCTACTGACATGCCCCAACGCCCCCCCCCCCAACCCCAAACCCCCCCAATGCCCCCCCCCCCCCCGGTGTGAACATTGATGACCTGAGCCGACATCCCTGGTCTTGTAGAGAGACCAGCAATAATGGGCTTTGCAACATCTCTGGAATTGCTGGGATGAAGACACTCCATGGTAGCCATAGAAACGGATGAAAATGACCGTCACCTAAAGTGCGTCAAGTGGTCTGCGGAGGAACGCCATCCCGTGATTGGTCGGGGAGTCGGTATCAGCGGTCAGCTCCATCAGATTCTTTATCACTCCAAGCTGCTGCAAGCACCATGTCATCCAGCTTTGCATTTAGAGAATAAAAAGTTAAACTAATTTTATGCAGAAATATATCTGAATTCCGGGGAAAAGTAAAAATCCTCCCCCCCCCCCCCCCGGCACTGCGAGGGGTAAATACACATTGAGGGCTAGGCCAGTGTCTACCAATGGGGGGTGCTATTTGGTGTCCCCTGTGGTGCTGGGACAAGGGGTGGGCAGGAGGGGTGGCTGCCCTGGGCACTGTGGTATCATGTGGGGGAGGGGATTTGTGTTGGGAGGGGGATTTGGGGGCAGGGAATATATATATATATATATATATATATATATATATATATATTTTTTTTTTTATTATTATTATTATTTTTATTTATTTATTTTAAATATATTGAATATGGACAAAATTGTAATACTGTCAATATATTTGGGAAGAATATTTTAAAAATATATTTAAAATATATTTTTCTTCCATGTGGGTGACCCGTGTAATATGAAGGTGGGGTGACAGTGACCCGTGTAATACATGGGGGGGTGACACTGAGCCTTGTATAATGAAGGGGGGGGTGACACTGAGCCCTATATAGTGAAGGGGGGGTGACACTGACCCCTGTATTATGAAGGGGGTGACACTGACCCCTGTATTATGAAGCTGGGGTGACAGTGACCTCTGTAATACATGGGGGGGTGACACTGACCGCTGTATTATAAAGGTGGGGTGACAGTGACCCCTGTTTTATGAAGAGGGGGTGGCACTGACCCCTGTATTATGGGGGATGACACTGACCCCTGTATAATGGCGGGGGGGGGGGTGACATTAAGCCCTGTATTATGGGGGATGACACTGACCCTGTATTATGGTGGGGGGGGGTGACATTAACCCCTGTATTATGAAGGGGTAGTGACACTGACTCCTGTATTATAGGGGGATGATACTGATCCCTGTATTAAGGTGGGGTGACGGTGACTCCTTTTTATGAAGGGGGGTGACACTGACCCCTGTAATATTAAGGTGGGTGACACTGACCCCTGTATTATATGGAGGTGACACTGACCCCTGAATTATGAAGGGGGGTGACACTGACCCCTGTATTACAAAGGGAGGTGCTACTGACCCCTGTATTATGAAAGGTGGTGACACTGACCCCTGTATTATGAAGGTGGGGTGACAGTGACCCCTGTATTATGAAGGTGGGGTGACACTGACCCCTGTATTATGAAGGAAGGGGGGTGACACTGACCCCTGTATTATGAAGGGAGGTGCTACTGATCCCTGTATTATGAAGGGGGGGTGACACTGACCCCTGTATTATGAAGGGGGGGTGACACTGACCCCTGTATTATGAAGGGGGGGTGACACTGACCCCTGTATTATGAAGGTGGGGTGACAGTGGCCCCTGTATTATGAAGGGGGGGTGACACTGACCCCTGTATTATGAAGGTGGGGTGACAGTGGCCCCTGTATTATGAAGGGGGGGTGACACTGACTCCTGTACATGTTTGGGTTTGGCTTCCTTTTCCTGTGCAGAGCGACCTGCCTTCTGCACACTGACCACTGGAGGCGCTCACTGGTGGCATTTGGTGCATGTATGTGCCGTGTGGTTTAGCAGCCTGTTCATACTATAGGGCCCATACATGTACTAAGTGTTGACGGACCCGCAGCATTTTGGTCAGTGCAGCGTACTATGGCGCAGTAGGGCACGCTAACACCAAGTTTTTCTCCATGTTACCCCGATATATCAGTGTCAATGGGCACTAACAGGAGATTTCATTATTCTGTGACACCCCCTGATCCCTCCTGCCCCATCCGGGGCACTTTTCCCGGTTTCCTGTCCCGGGTATACATAAGTGCCGTGTAGGACACCCCTGCACCGTATCCTTCTCTCCGCGCCGCACTCTATCCCTCCGCTCCCCCTCTCATCCCAGCAATTGAGCAGCGCGGTGTCTGGTGATGCAGTATATTAGAAGGTCTATTGATCTCGGAGAAAATTGGATTTTCTATATCTCTTGTTAGACCTTTTGTTGGGCCAACCATAAGAATGATACTTTGTCGTGGCGGAGATGTGATCCCTGGTGAAAAGACATTTCTGTGGTATGGAAAGCTAATGAGGAGGGCAGCGCTGCCATCGGTAATAGGCGCCATAAAGGCTCCGTATAGGATCATAAAATTGACTTTTAAAAAGGCGAATCATGGCTGATATAACGCGCTATCTGGCCGCGGCTCTTCATGGAGCTGAATGGATGGGAATTACTTGCAGAATTCAACTCCTTTTATCTGCAGATTTTGCACAGGGAGGTTGAATAAAGAATTACATGGATCCGGTTCTACTTGTTATAATGGCCGAGTCGATAGGACTGGAAGCTGCTGACGAAGCGCGAGGAACTGAGTTCAGCTCTTCGCCTTGGCTGTGCGTTCCCAGCGGCGCCCGGGTGTGTGATTGCAGACCTGTGCCTCACCCGCCACTTATTATTTCACATGCGAGGCTCGGAGCTCAGGGAACTCGCCGTATTAACAATTGTTTGTCCCGGAATCATAACCTTCATGCAGAAGAGAAGCTGCCCTCCGGGGCCCCAACACTCAAACAGTGCAAAGCTAAAAATATTTGCAACCTGGGCACCTCAACGCCACCTAAATGATGGCCTCAACGCCGCCTAAATGATGCCCTCAACGCAGCCTAAATGATGGCCTCAACGCCGCCTAAATGATGGCCTCAACGCCACCTAAATGATGGCCTCAACGCCACCTAAATGATGGCCTCAACGCCACCTAAATGATGGCCTCAATGCCGCCTAAATGATGGCCTCAATGCCGCCTAAATGATGGCCTCAACGCCACCTAAATGATGGCCTCAATGCCGCCTAAATGATGGCCTCAACGCAGCCTAAATGATGGCCTCAATGCCGCCTAAATGATGGCCTCAATGCCGCCTAAATGATGGCCTCAATGCCGCCTAAATGATGGCCTCAACGCAGCCTAAATGATGGCCTCAATGCAGCCTAAATGATGGCCTCAATGCCGCCTAAATGATGGCCTCAACGCAGCCTAAATGATGGCCTCAATGCAGCCTAAATGATGGCCTCAATGCCGCCTAAATGATGGCCTCAACGCAGCCTAAATGATGGCCTCAATGCCGCCTAAATGATGGCCTGAACGCCGCCTAAATGATGGCCTTAACGCCGCCTAAACAATGGCCTCAACGCCGCCTAAATGATGGCCTCAACGCCGCCTAAACAATGGCCTCAACGCCGCCTAAATGATGGCCTCAACGCAGCCTAAATGATGGCCTCAACGCCGCCTAAACGATGGCCTCAACGCCGCCTAAATGATGGCCTCAACGCGGCCTAAACAATGGCCTCAACGCCGCCTAAACGATGGCCTCAACGCAGCCTAAAGGATGGCCTCAACACCGCCTAAACGATGGCCTCAACGCCGCCTAAATGATGGCCTCAACGCCGCCTAAACGATGGCCTCAATGCCGCCTAAACGATGGCCTCAACGCCGCCTAAATAATGGCCTCAACGCCGCCTAAACGATGGCCTCAATGCCGCCTAAACGATGGCCTCAACGCAGCCTAAATGATGGCCTCAACGCCGCCTAAACGATGGCCTCAACGCCGCCTAAATGATGGCCTCAACGCCACCTAAATGATGGCCTCAACGCAGCCTAAATGATGGCTTCAATGCCGCCTAAATGATGGCCTCAACGCCGCCTAAACGATGGCCTCAATGCAGCCTAAATGATGGCCTCAATGCCGCCTAAATGATGGCCTCAATGCCGCCTAAATGATGGCCTCAATGCCGCCTAAATGATGGCCTCAACGCCGCCTAAATGATGGCCTTAACGCCACCTAAACAATGGCCTCAACGCCGCCTAAATGATGGCCTCAACGCGGCCTAAACAATGGCCTCAACGCCGCCTAAATGATGGCCTCAACGCAGCCTAAACGATGGCCTCAACGCCGCCTAAATGATGGCCTCAACGCGGCCTAAACAATGGCCTCAACGCCGCCTAAATGATGGCCTCAACGCAGCCTAAATGATGGCCTCAACGCCGCCTAAACGATGGCCTCAACGCCGCCTAAACGATGGCCTCAACGCCGCCTAAATGATGGCCTCAACGCAGCCTAAATGATGGCCTCAATGCAGCCTAAATGATGGCCTCAATGCCGCCTAAACGATGGCCTCAATGCCGCCTAAATGATGGTTTCAATGCCGCCTAAATGATGGCCTCAACGCCGCCTAAATGATGGCCTTAACGCCACCTAAACAATGGCCTCAACGCCGCCTAAATGATGGCCTCAACGCGGCCTAAACAATGGCCTCAACGCCGCCTAAATGATGGCCTCAACGCAGCCTAAACGATGGCCTCAACGCCGCTTAAATGATGGCCTCAACGCGGCCTAAACAATGGCCTCAACGCCGCCTAAATGATGGCCTCAACGCAGCCTAAATGATGGCCTCAACGCCGCCTAAACGATGGCCTCAACGCCGCCTAAACGATGGCCTCAACGCCGCCTAAATGATGGCCTCAACGCAGCCTAAATGATGGCCTCAATGCAGCCTAAATGATGGCCTCAATGCCGCCTAAACGATGGCCTCAATGCCGCCTAAACGATGGCCTCAATGCTGCCTAAACGATGGCCTCAATGCCGCCTAAACGATGGCCTCAACGCAGCCTAAATGATGGCCTCAACGCCGCCTAAATGATGGCCTCAACGCCGCCTAAATGATGGCCTCAACGCAGCCTAAATGATGGCCTCAACGCAGCCTAAATGATGGCCTCAACGCCGCCTAAACGATGGCCTCAACGCCGCCTAAATGATGGCCTCAACGCCGCCTAAACGATGGCCTCAACGCCGCCTAAACGATGGCCTCAACGCCGCCTAAACGATGGCCTCAACGCCGCCTAAATGATGGCCTTTGCCGCAAAGATGACGACCTAATAGGACCCGCTATGGAACAAAGGTTTGTAAAGGACTAAAGTGTCTCTTGTGTTCCCTCCATGGACATTTGGACTGGAGATTCTCTGACTCTGGTTTAGGCTGAAGGTACTTCAGAAGTTCCATCACAAAGTCATGTGACACGATCTCTAGATTGAAGGCTTGGTTCACCTTTACAGGAAATCTGCCTATTCAGGTCAGGGGTGTCTGCAGATACAAACTGTGCAGCTTTGACTGAACTTGGATTATGACCTTACTACACATGTAGAATATCTACATGCCTCATGAAGCCTGGATAAAAAACTCCCAGAGTTTTCATCATCCTGTCCCTAACATCCATGTTTCCAAAATACAGTCCTTGTCAACCTACAAGAGCACAAAGCTAACAATTCATTCATTTGTAAATGTTCACCTCAACTATTGCCCTCCTAAGTCCCTCCTAACAGGCCTGTGCAGAATATTCTGTCATGAATGCTGCTGCCAGACACACACGTCTTACCGACCACTCAGTGTCTTCCATCCTTCTCTGCCAATCCCTCCACTGACCTCCATCCAGTGTCCTCCATCTTTCTCTGCCATTCCCTCCACTGACCTCCATTCAGTGTCCTCCATCCTTCTCTGCCAATCCCTCCACTGGCCTCCATTCAGTGTCTTCCACCCCTCTCTGCCAATCCCTCCACTGGCCTCCACTCAGTGTTCTCCACCCCTCCCTGCCATTCCCTCCACTGACCTCCATTCAGTGTCTTCCACCCCTCTCTGCCAATCCCTCCACTGGCCTCCACTCAATGTCCTCCACCCCTCTCTGCCAATCCCTCTACTGGACTCCACTCAGTGTCCTCCACCCCTCTCTGCCAATCCCTCCACTGGCCTCCACTCAGTGTCCTCCACCCCTCTCTGCCAATCCCTCCACTGGACTCCACTCAGTGTTCTCCACCCCTCCCTGCCAATCCCTCCACTGACCTCCACTAAGTGTTCTCCACCCCTCTCTACCAATCCCTCCACTGGCCTCAACTCAGTGTCCTCCACCCCTCTCTGCTAATCCCTCCACTGACCTCCACTCAGTGTCCTCCACCCCTCTCTGCTAATCCCTTCACTGGCCTCCATTCAGTGTCCTCCATTCCTCTCCGCCAATCCCTCCATTGGCTTCCAATCACCCAATAAATACAATTCAAAAACTCTCACAACATGCAAAGCCATCCACAGCTTTACCCTGAGCTACACAACCAAACTCATCTCAAAATTTCACCCAAACCGTCCTCACCACTCCTCCCAAGACCTCCTGCTCTCTATCTAAAATTTCTCTAGAGCCTCACCTATCCTCTGGAACTCCCTACCCCAATCTGTCCACCACTGAAATTTTACGTCTTCCATCTGCTCATCCCCCACACAATTATTAACGTTTGTGCTGCTTGACCCTCCTTTTATATTGAAAGCTCTGAAGAGCAGGGCGCTCCTAACCCTCGTGTATTGAACTGTTTTCTAATGAACTGTCTCCCTTTTTTTTGTAGAGCTCTGCGCAAACTGTTGGTGCCATATAAATCCCGTGCGATAATACGAATAGAGCATGCTAACTCTCCTTGGCTTCATGGATCAGCATTGAGGCCCATCTAGGATGCCAGTCCCTGAAAGAGCTTCAAAGTCTAGAGAACTTACTACATCCCAGGAACGTACATCTTTATTTGTTGAGAAATAATGAACGGATACGTTATTCCTTGCCATCCCTGCCTCCTACTAGTTATGGCCTCCTATAGTCGCTGCCTGTGCTAGCCCTGGATCTGTGACCCATCTAGTTTCCCTTCTTTCATGTTTTCTTTCTGATTCCCTTTTGTTTTATTTTCTTTTCTTCTAACCTTTTTTCTTTTCTCTTCTTTTTCCGATATTATGTTGGATTACTGCTGCTATTTGGTTCGGCTTTTTGCCGTCCCTCCTTGATGTCATTGGACGTTTTGTTATTTGACTAATACAAGTCAGCAGGATGTATCTGTTTATGTGTTTCTGCTCTGCCCCTGCGAGGGCCGATTTTGAGCTTGTTGTATTCTAAAAAACAAAACGTTCTTAATAAAAATATTGAAACAGAAATAATGAACGAGGCTAATGGCATGACAAGGACGATTATACAATCACGCGTCCGTTTCAGGAATGGGTCTTCCCTCGGGATTAGTTTGGCAAGTTTCTCCATATATGAACTAGGTACGTTGTCAATGTAACGGAACCGGACCCCGACTGCACTCGGGTATTTCTGTTATACTCTCGCTTCCCTGTCCGAACACAGATCCCCGGACCCCACCGCTGATCATACAGGAAATAGACAGCACCAGACTCTTCTTAAGACAGGAAGTGGACTGCATTATTTTAACAAACACAAGATCTATACATTCAAGGAAACAACCCCCCTCCCTGCATAAGGACACAGGGCGGGGCAAACCACATCTAGCAACCAGAGACACACTAACAGACAGTCCCATTAGAAGGGCTGCTGGAAACACCCCCCACCAAGCCAATACACAAACACAAGATATATACATTCAAGGGAACAACCCCCCTCCCTGCATAAGGACACAGGGCAAGGCAAACCAAATCTAGCAACCAGAGACACACCAACAGACAGTCCCATCAGGAGGGCTGCTGGAAACACCCCCCACCAAGCCAATACACAAACACAAGATATATACATTCAAGGGAACAACCCCCCTCCCTGCATAAGGACACAGGGCTGGGCAAACCAAATCTAGCAACCAGAGACACACCAACAGACAGTCCCATTAGGAAGGCTGCTGGAAACACCCCCCACCAAGCCAATACACAAACACAAGATATATACATTCAAGGGAACAACCCCCCTCCCTGCATAAGGACACAGGGCAAGGCAAACCAAATCTAGCAACCAGAGACACACCAACAGACAGTCCCATCAGGAGGGCTGCTGGAAACACCCCCCACCAAGCCAATACACAAACACAAGATATATACATTCAAGGGAACAACCCCCCTCCCTGCATAAGGACACAGGGCAAGGCAAACCAAATCTAGCAACCAGAGACACACCAACAGACAGTCCCATCAGGAGGGCTGCTGGAAACACCCCCCACCAAGCCAATACACAAACACAAGATATATACATTCAAGGGAACAACCCCCCTCCCTGCATAAGGACACAGGGCTGGGCAAACCAAATCTAGCAACCAGAGACACACCAACAGACAGTCCCATTAGCAAGGCTGCTGGAAACACCCCCCACCAAGCCAATACACAAACACAAGATATATACATTCAAGGGAACAACCCCCCTCCCTGCATAAGGATACAGGGCAAGGCAAACCAAATCTAGCAACCAGAGACACACCAACAGACAGTCCCATTAGGAAGGCTGCTGGAAACACCCCCCACCAAGCCAATACACAAACACAAGATATATACATTCAAGGGAACAACCCCCCTCCCTGCATAAGGATACAGGGCGGGGCAAACCAAATCTATCAACCAGAGACACACCAACAGACAGTCCCATTAGGAAGGCTGCTGGAAACACCCCCCACCAAGCCAATACACAAACACAAGATATATACATTCAAGGGAACAACCCCCCTCCCTGCATAAGGACACAGGGCTGGGCAAACCAAATCTAGCAACCAGAGACACACCAACAGACAGTCCCATCAGGAGGGCTGCTGGAAACACCCCCCACCAAGCCAATACACAAACACAAGATATATACATTCAAGGGAACAACCCCCCTCCCTGCATAAGGATACAGGGCGGGGCAAACCAAATCTATCAACCAGAGACACACCAACAGACAGTCCCATTAGCAAGGCTGCTGGAAACACCCCCCACCAAGCCAATACACAAACACATAATAGAACAATGAGACCGCATGGCAGTAAACAATGAACAACCCCCCACCCCACCCATACATGTCTACAAAATATCAGGACAGACCACCCTGTACCCCTAACAGGCACAGGGTGACTTACACATAAGAGGGATATGGGGAGCTGAGACAGGGATCTCCCCACCCAAAAAAGTCACTCCCGTCACAGTCAGATATTGGGGCTCCGAAGGCCAAGGTCTGGTCATTGGACCATCTGAAATGTCTCCTCAATACGACGCGCCTGGAATCAGTGTTTAGTACGACCCCCCTGGTGTCCTCTTTCGATTCATTCGATTGGCACATTATATATCCAGAACTTCTTCAGTTGTTACAATAAAGTTGTGCAGTTTTTTTTTTCTTTTTTTATGCCTTAAAAGCTTAAAACAATTTGAGATAATCAGAACAGAACATCTGACATCAAAATTACCCTAAATTGTTCCTGAGTTGTGAAGATGGAGCTGTTCTGGCACAGTTCACACACGCTCACTCATGCAGTCGGGGGGGGTGAAGGACCATTAAACAATTCCTCCTAAAATTATACGGCACCGAGGGCCCGGGAGGGGGGAGGGCACACGGCTTTTTCCTTTAACAGGCCCTTATGTTGTCATAAATATTGTTTTCTTATTGGATCGCTGTGATTTGCCCAATTTAGACATTTTTATCACAAGAAACAACTCGTTTGATTTTATTTTTTTTAACCTGCAAAACGCTTATCATTCATATTCAGTTCTAAATGCTGGGGGGGGGGGAGGGGGTAAAAGGCAGCAAAACGGTCTGAGTGCACCTGGCACTGAAAAATCTTTTATCGGGTTTTCTGCATTGATCTGCCATGTGGTGCCTTCTCTTACTCTGGTTTACACAATTTCACAATCAACACAATCAACTGGAAAAATGTGTGAATCTTGGAGGAGAGATGTGTGAATCCTGGGGGAAAGATGAGTGAATTCTACAGGAAAGATGTGTCAATACTGGGAGGAAAGATGTGTGAATCCTGCTGGGAAAATATGTGAATCCTGGGGGAAAGATGTGTGAATCCTGCTGGGAAAATATGTGAATCCTGAGGGAAAGATGTGTGAATCCTGGTTGAAAGATGTGTCAAAACTGGGGGGAAAGATGTGCCAATACTGGGGGAAAGATGTGACAATACTGAGGGAAAGATGTGTGAATCCTGGGGGAAAGAAGTGTGAATCCTGGGGGAAAGATATGTCAACAATGGGGGAAAGATGTCCAATACTGGGGGGAAAGATGTGTGAATCCTGGGGGAAAGATGTGTCAATACTGGTGGGAAAGATGTGTGAATCCTGCTGGGAAAATATGTGAATCCTGGGGGAAAGATATGTCAATAATGAGGGGAAAAATGTGTGAATCCTTAGGGAAAGATGTTTTTTAAACTGAGGAGAAAGATGTGTGAATCCTGGGGGAAGATGTGTCAATACTGGGGGAAATGTGTGAATCCTTAGGGAAAGCGGGGAACAGGGGGGATCAGATGGGATCAGTGGGGATCAGAGGGAATCAGTGGGGATCAGCGGGGAACAGGGGGGATCAGCGGAGATCAGACGGGATCAGCGGAGAACAGGGGGGATCAGTGGGGATCAGAGGGGATCAGCGGGGAACAGGGGGGATCGGCGGGGATCAGCAGGGATCAGAGGGGATCAGCAGGGATCAGAGGGGATCAGCGGGGAACAGGGGGGATCAGCGGGGATCAGAGGGGATCAGCAGAGCAGACGGATCCGATTTCCAGAGTCCGCCCCGTCTAAAAGGAGCCTTATAAATAAACCCAGCACAATAGTATGGGCTGTGATTTGGGGGAAATATATTTTTGCTGGAAATCGTTTTCGGATACCAAATAAATTGATTGTTAAAGTGTATTTAAACCGAAAAACAAAACCTAATAATAGAAGTCACCTTCCACCACATACATACAGGGGACTGTAATTGTGCCCCCGAAAATCGAGATCAGGCAACAAATGTCATTACCACTCACACAGATCTGTATTACAGAATCACACATGTAAAGATTTCCTACAAAGATCACATGAAGGACAGGAGATAGTCAGTGGAGGGTATGATGGGGTTAATAGTCAGTCTACGCGTTTCACGGGATGGGCCGCTTCATCAGAGCCCTTTAATAAACCTCAAAGATGTCTGCAATTGTCTCGTGACGATAAATAAAGTACAAACCCCACGGCACGGATGTCATCCAGGGATCGGGGGCAATCAATGAGCCCACCTGAGCCCATGGGGAGACCCTCAAAGCCATCACAAAGATTTGATAAGCAACCAGGCCAGAGTAATGAGGTGAACTATATCCTAACACCCCAAATATGGAACCTCGGTAATATCACAGCTTCATATTAGTATAATAACCACTCACAAGGTTGGTGAGCCTCGTGGGCGGGGCATAATGTGTTGAAGGGCGTGGCCTGGATGGAGCTGGTCTGAGCCTGCTTTTACTTAGTGACTGTCAGGCCCGCTTGGGACATTTCTCTACAGTAGTGGTCAGAATACAACATCTAAGACAAGTCATGACAAGTGGTGTCACGATAATGGTTCTGTCCAGTGGCATCGGTCTTGGAACTATGTAGGCCCCATCAAATGAAAGATTGATCCCCACAGTTCAAGGTACCTCTAGCAACTACTGGAGGAACCCCGAGGTTCCAAAGAGCCCTGGTTCAGAATGTCTGCTAGGAAGTTTAAAATTTACGCGTTTCGTAATTAGAAAACGCTTATTCGGGATCCACACTGACAGAGATACTTATTCATCGTATCCAATCTGGAAAAACTGTAACATCCAAAACCCACTGGAGGGACCCTAGGGCTCCACGGAACCCTGATTCAGAAGAGCTTAAAATGAACGCGTTTCACAATCAGAAAATGCTTCTGCAGGATCCGCACTGACTGACCTGGAAAAACAGTATCATCCAACAACCAAAGCCGAACCAGACTCCGAAGTATCGCTAGGGTGCAATTATACCATAACAAAGTATTAATATTACTCCAATCCAATGAACCCCAATAAAAAGACCGCAATACAAAAACAGCACAGAGGCTGAATGGTTAGCACTTCCACCCGGCAGTACTGGGGTCGTTGGTTCAAATCCCAACCACGGCACCACCTGCCTGGAGTTTGCATGTTCTCCCTGTGCCTGTGTGAGCTCCAAAGACATGCTGGGAGGTTAATTGGCTCCAGGGGTGGACTGACAACTCATGGGGCCCCTGGGCAATAGGAAATCATGGGGTCCCTGTGTCCTCATCTGTACTCAAACCACACCCAAAAAAGCCTATAAAAAGGTACCAGGGGCATTTCATGGGGCCCCCTACTGACCTCAGACCCTCGGGCACTGCCCTAACTGGCTCTTGTCTAAAAACTGGCCCTAGTATGTATGAATGCGAGTTAGGGAAATTAGATTGCATGCTCCTCGGGGGCGGGGACTGATGTGAATACACAATATATAAGTAAATTGACAGCGCTGTATTAGTACCTTAAATAAAGACCTCCTACTCTCTAGCTCCCTTGTCTCCTCCTCCCATGCTCATTTCCAGGACTTCTCCAGAGCTTCCCTCATCCTCTGGAACTCTCTACCCCAATTTATCAGACTATCGCCTACTCTGCTCACTTTTAGGCGATCTCTGAAAAACGATCTCTTCAGGGAAGCCTATCCTGCCCTCAGCTAATAATGGAATCCTCTACTCTTCCAACCAGTCCATCCCCCACAGTTACTACCCTTTGTACCACTAGCCCCTCCCTACTAGATTGTAAGCTCCCAGGATCAGGCCCTCCCTCCTAGATTGTAAGCTCCCAGGATCAGCCACTCCCTCCTAGATTGTAAGCTCCCAGGATCAGGCCCTCCCTCCTAGATTGTAAGCTCCCAGGATCAGCCCCTCCCTCTTAGATTGTAAACTCCCAGGATCAGGCCCTCCCTCCTAGATTGTAAGCTCCCAGGATCAGCCCCTCCCTCCTAGATTGTAAGCTCCCAGGATCAGCCCCTCCCTCCTAGATTGTAAGCTCCCAGGATCAGGGCCTCCCTCTTAGATTGTAAGCTCCCAGGATCAGCCCCTCCCTCTTAGATTGTAAGCTCCCAGGATCAGCCCCTCCCTCTTAGATTGTAACCTCCCAGGATCAGGTCCCTCCCTCTTAGATTGTAAACTCCCAGGATCAGCCCCTCCCTCTTAGATTGTAAGCTCCCAGGATCAGGCCCTCCCTCCTAGATTGTAAGCTCCTAGGATCAGCCCCTCCCTCTTAGATTGTAAACTAGCAGGATCAGCCCCTCCCTCCTAGATTGTAAGCTCCCAGGATCAGCCCCTCCCTCCTAGATTGTAAACTCCCAGGATCAGGGCCCTCCCTCTTAGATTGTAAACTCCCAGGATCAGCCCCTCCCTCCTAGATTGTAAGCTCCCAGGATCAGGGCCTCCCTCCTAGATTGTAAACTCCCAGGATCAGGCCCTCCCTCCTAGATTGTAAACTCCCAGGATCAGCCCCTCCCTCCTAGATTGTAAGCTCCCAGGATCAGGCCCTCCCTCTTAGATTGTAAACTCCCAGGATCAGGCCCTCCCTCCTAGATTGTAAGCTCCCAGGATCAGGGCCTCCCTCTTAGATTGTAAACTCCCAGGATCAGGCCCTCCCTCCTAGATTGTAAGCTCCCAGGATCAGCCCCTCCCTCCTAGATTGTAAGCTCCCAGGATCAGGCCCTCAAATCCCTCTTGTATTGTCTTCCGTTGTATTGTACAAACTGTTGGCGCCATAAATCCTGTATAATAATAATAATAATAATAATAATAATAAATAAAAATGAAAGAGGCTAGAAATCCGAGTCAATGGGGGTAGACAAATATATTCCAAATTAATTATTCTACCCACCAAAAGAGGGTCCTAAAAGACACCCCAATAGAAACACGCCCCCTCCCGTGTGGCCGCAAAAATGGCGCCCTCTTTGCTGGAGTTGCACTCATTAAAAAAAATAAATGAAGAAATTGTTTAGACGTCCTTCGTGGCTTTTATTGGTTTTACCGAGAAGATACCTCCCACTCAGGTTAGTCCGCGGTGAGAAAGGCGGTTTTGTCATCCGAGGAGCGCGGGGTTTCTTTTTTTTTTTTGTCTTTGTAACTGATGTTGATAAATGAAATTTTAGATCCGAATAGAACGCCAGTGGTAAGAACACAGATGTCAACTTTTAAAAATTCACTTCAGGGAGACTTTCCCATTATTTGTATTGATGGAGTGTCAAGCGCCCAGGAAAAATTGTTTGTGAAAAGGGACAGATTGGCGCAGTTCGCTGACAGTCCAAAATGAGCTTTTCATAACAGCGGGCGCATTACATTACAGCGCGCCGCGTGACGGGCCACAGGAGGACGCTGCGTACAAGGCTCCAGTGAAGGTGATCAGTGCCCCATGCAGCCCCCGCTGACCCCGGAACCAGCCTATCATATCCGAGTCATCTCATCTGGAACTCGGTCCCATTACACCGAGACGAGGACAACTCCCCAGGACTCTTCACAGGGGAAATGACGCTTCCAACTCCCAATACAATGATGTTCCTGGAAAGAAGAGCCTATAGAAACCATTATATGTGAACGCTCGGTGTGGTGTGTATTGTATACTTATATTGGGCCAGCACAGTGTATGTATATATACCTGATATGTGATGGACCAACAATGAAGCTGTCAATCACTGGAGTAGTTGGCGCTACTACCTTCCGGGTCCTGTGCTGAGCGACTTCCCCTCTGCACGCTGACCACTGGGGGGCGCACTCAGCACTGCCACCATTCACAGAATACATTGTATTTCCTTCAATGAATACAAGGCATCCGCTCACTAGATGAGGTGAAGATTGTGACATCCCTGCCCCTCCTTTCCACCTTGTCCAGTCAGAGAACATATTGTATTCGTTAAAAAAGAAGACAAGGCATTCAGTGAATGGACGAGGTGGAAATTGTAACATCACTGCCCCTCCTTTCCACCTTGTCCAGTCAGAGAACTTATTGTATTCGTTAAAAAAGAAGACAAGGCATTCAGTAAAAGGATGAAGTGGAAATTGTGGCATCACTGCCCCTCCTTTCCACCTTGTCCAATCAGAGAATGTATTGTATTCATTAAAAAAGAAGACAAGGCATTCAGTGAATGGACGAGGTGGAAATTGTGGCATCACTGCCCCTCCTTTTCCAATTTGTCTAATCAGAGAACATATTGCATCCTTTAAAAAAAAAAAAAAAAATACAAGGCATTCTGTGAATGGCAGCAGTGCTTATCCAGCGACCCCCCTGTGGTCAGGATGCAGAGGGTAAGCCATTTGATGATTGCTCGATGTACATTGCAGGGATTGGCACAAACGTCGCAGATTCTGACCTTTTGTTGCTCCTAAGAAATAGCTGTTTGTTTCATCATGTCCTGTGCAGACAGATTCTGAATGGGAGGGGTCTGATTCCTGAATGGGAGGGGTCTGAGAGTTATGAATGGGAGGGTCTGATTCCTGAATGGGAGGGCTCTGAGGGCTGTGAATGGAAGGGTCTGATTACTGAATGGGAGGGGTCTGAGTTGTGAATAGGAGGGTCTGATTCCTGAATGGGAGGGGTCTGAGCTTTGTGAATGGGAGAGTCTGATTTCAGAAAGGGAGGGGATCTGGAAGTTGTGAATGGGAGGGTCTGATTCTTGAATGGGAGGGGTCTGAGGGCTGTGAATGGGAGGGTCTGATTCCTGAATGGGAGGGGTCTGCGGGTTGTGAATGGGAGGGTCTGATTCCTGAATGGGTGGGGTCTGAGGGCTGTGAATGGGATGCTCTGATTCATGAATGGGAGGGGTCTGAGTTGTGAATTGGAGGGTCTGATTCCTGAATGGGAGGGGTCTGAGCTTTGTGAATGGGAGGGTTTGATTCCTGAATGGGAGGGGTCTGAGGACTGTGAATTGGAGGGTCTGATTCCTGAATGGGACTGGTCTGAGCTTTGTGAATGGGATGCTCTGAATCATGAATGGGAGGGGTCTGAGAGCTGTGAATGGGAGGGTCTGATTCCTGAATGGGAGGGGTCTGAGAGTTGTGAATAGGAGGGTCTGATTCCTGAATGGGAGGGGTCTGAGCTTTGTGAATGGGAGGGTCTGATTTGTGAATGGGAGGGGTCTGAGAGTTGTGAATAGGAGGGTCTGATATCTGAAAGGGAAGGGTCTGAGCTTTGTGAATGGGAGGGTCTGATTTGTGAATGGGAGGGGTCTGAGAGTTGTGAATAGGATGGTCTGATTCCTGAATGGGAGGGGTCTGAGAGTTGTGAATAGGAGGGTCTGATTTCTGAAAGGGAGAGGTCTGAGCTTTGTGAATGGAAGGGTCTGATTCCTGAATGGGAGGGGTCTGAGCTTTGTGAATGGGAGGGTCTAGTTCATAATAATCACCTGGTGCACTCTTTGTGTCCTGATGAGGAAGGTTGCAGGGTCTGCATCCCCTTAGAAGGATTTAACCCTTGGGGAGTATCTCACCAAAACTTGAATTCATATTGCAGGGGATGCCTTAAACCTGACTTGTACCTCAGTGCAGACTTCTGGGAAAATCAGTGAGCCAATCACACAAGCAGGAAATGACATTTTGGGGGCGGTCCCTACACCAACAATGTGTGTAGAACGCTTCACCTAGCGCCCCCTGTGGTCAGGACCCAGAAGGTAGTAGTGCCAACTACTACAGTGATTGTCACCCCCCCCCCCCCCCCAGTGGTTCCTCAGATATGAGGTA
The DNA here is from genome assembly GCF_062004578.1 of Staurois parvus. Classification (NCBI taxonomy): domain Eukaryota; kingdom Metazoa; phylum Chordata; class Amphibia; order Anura; family Ranidae; genus Staurois; species Staurois parvus. Next base: position 814,747 of record NW_028319182.1, on the reverse strand, counting down.
TATATGCTTCCATTGTGCCAAGCTGGACCAGTGCAGCTCTACAACACGGATCGTACCCGGGGGGCGGATGTGAACATTGATTCATGACTGAGACTTGGTTTCCTGGACACACGTGATGCACATATATGCAGGACTTGCTGCACAGTTTAGCCGTGGAGGGTCACCTGTGGTGTCCAGAAGCAGAAAATTCTCAGTGGGTGTGCTCAAAGGTTGATGTGTGTGGTCAAAGGTTGGTGGGTGTGGTCAAAGGTTGGTGGGTGTGGTCAAAGGTTGGTCGGTGTGGTCAAAGGTTGGTGGGTGTGCTCAAAGGTTGGTGGGTGTGGTCAAAGGTTGGTCGGTGTGGTCAAAGGTTGATGTGTGTGGTCAAAGGTTGGTCGGTGTGGTCAAAGGTTGGTGGGTGTGGTCAAAGGTTGGTCGGTGTGGTCAAAGGTTGGTGGGTGTGCTCAAAGGTTGGTGGGTGTGGTCTAACAGCCAAAACAGGGGGGGGGGGGGTTGGCAGCAAAGTGGAACCTTCAGTTTCTCATGAAAATTGTCTTGGACCAAAGTTGAGCTCTAATTGGCCGCCCTCGTCTGCGGGTACCAGACCGCTGTCCCTGGAGAAGATTTATTCTCACAAAGTAAATTGTGGCAACAAACCAACGAGTGACCTGGAAGGGAACCATTCCAAGAGGGCGCAATCTAAGTGCGGAGTACCACCACTTTACTCCTGACACCAAACAATGGCCGCTGACGTGACTGAAGGTGCAGAGTGCTTGTACTACACCAAAGCGGGGGGCAGTCATGGTCAAAGCCAGCCAAGTGTTCATGGGGTCTACGTGTCCCCCCAACACCACAACACAGAGTCACCATTCCAGCTATTTATAGTATTCAAAGCTAACCCCCCCATCCATCCATCCATCCATGTCTCCATCCATCCATCCATGTCTCCATCCATCCATGTCTCCATCCATCCACCCATCCATGTCTCCATCCATCCATCCATGTCTCCATCCATCCATCCATCCATGTCTCCATCCATCCATCCATCCATGTCTCCATCCATCCACCCATCCATGTCTCCATCCATCCATCCATGTCTCCATCCATCTATCCATCCATCCATGCATGTCTCCATCCATCCATCCATGTCTCCATCCATCCACCCATCCATGTCTCCATCCATCCATCCATGTCTCCACCCATCTATCCATCCATCCATCCATCCATCCATCCATGTCTTCATCTATCCATCCATCCATGTCTTCATCCATTCATCCATCCATCCATGTCTTCATCCATCCATCCATGTCTTCATCCATCCATCCATCCATCCATGTCTCCATCCATCCATGTCTCCATCCATCCATGTCTTCATCCATCCATGTCTCCATCCATCCATCCATCCATCCATCCATCCATGCCTTCATCCATCCATCCATGTCTCCATCCATCCATCCATCCATCCATCCATCCATCCATGTCTTCATCCATCCATGTCTCCATCCATCCATCCATCCATATCTTCATCCATCCATCCCTCTTTCCATCCATCCATGTCTCCATCCATCCATCCATGTCTTCATCCATCCATCCATCCATCCATCCATCCATGTCTTCATCCATCAAAGCATATTGCTATTCATCCATCCATGTCTCCATCCATCTATCCATACATATCTCCATCCATCCATGTCTCCATCCATCCATCCATCCATCCATCCATCCATCCATGTCTTCATCCACCCATCCATGTCTCCATCCATCCATCCATCCATCCATCCATCCATCCATGTCTTCATCCACCCATCCATGTCTTCATCCATCCAATGCATATCACCATCAATCCATCCATGTCTCCATCCATCCATTCATCCATCCATCCATGTCTCCATCCATCCATCCATCCATGTCTCCATCCACGCATCCATCCATCCCTCCATGTCTCCATGCTTTATTTTGCTGAGAAATCACTTTGACCCCCTCCCCCCCCCAACATTTCTAGCTGGGCCCATCTTGCATAAGGGCAGATGATTCCCATACCATTTACTTTCTAGACTCTATCTGCCCCTAGCTCAGGCATACAGGCAGCAGGGTGTGCCCCTCCTCCCATGAAGATTCCTGGGATGTATGACATCATTTTGGCCTAGGCCAGAAATCAGGAAGTAACTTAAGAAATGTAAAAAACAAAGACTAAAAGGACTCACACCGGAAATAAACCCGGAGGGGCCGGCTCTGCGATTTTCGGAGTCATTGTAAATATCATCCATATGTTCTACTTTTCTCACCTCTACTCCTGACCCCCCCACCCCTCCCCCGCTCAGTCATGACCACCTATGCCGGTGCATGTCTGAAGTATCCCTCCATCTCCTTCCCATCAGTGGACTCTCCTTCCCGGGGATTCTCTGCCTCTCTCTGTCACTTTCTATATTTCACAACAAATCAGCACAAAGCAGAGCCCCCTCCTGCGCGCGGCATTGCCTGTGCCCCCTCATTGCACCCTCCTGCGCGCGGCATTGCCTGTGCCCCCTTATTGCCCCCTCCTGCGCGCGGCATTGCCTGTGCCCCCTCATTGCCCCCTCCTGCGCACGGCATTGCATGTGCCCCCTCATTGCCCCCTCCTGCGCGCGGCATTGCCTGTGCCCCCTTATTGCACCCTCCTGCGTGCGGCATTGCCTGTGCTCCCTTATTGCCCCCTCCTGCGCGCGGCATTGCCTGTGCCCCCTCATTGCCCCCTCCTGCGCACGGCATTGCATGTGCCCCCTCATTGCCCCCTCCTGCGCGCGGCATTGCCTGTGCCCCCTTATTGCACCCTCCTGCGTGCGGCATTGCCTGTGCCCCCTTATTGCCCCCTCCTGCGCACGGCATTGCCTGTGCCCCCTTATTGCCCCCTCCTGCGCACGGCATTGCCTGTGCCCCCTCATTGCCCCCTCCTGCGCGCGGCATTGCCTGTGCCCCCTCATTGCACCCTCCTGCGTGCGGCATTGCCTGTGCCCCCTTATTGCCCCCTCCTGCGCACGGCATTGCCTGTGCCCCCTCATTGCCCCCTCCTGCGCACGGCATTGCCTATGCCCCCTCATTGCCCCCTCCTGCGCACGGCATTGCCTATGCCCCCTTATTGCCCCCTCCTGCGCGCGGCATTGCCTGTGAAGCGGATTCGCGGCGGGCTCACACACAACGACTCCACGGATACCGCCTAGGCAATTTGCCGCTGCACTTCTCACCTCCATCCTTAGCTCACTCCGGCCCCATGGATCTGCGGGTCAGAGGTCAGCGACTGCGCTACTTTTTAAAAATCAAATTAGGCGTGCTTTGGAAAAGTGGCGGGCGTGGGAATTTTACAGATCTGAAGGTAATTCCTTCGAGGAATTAGTTGCAGCAGAAGGGCTGCGGATGCCAAACAGGCTTGTCACAGCAAAGAAATGAGTTTCCTCCAACTTGGAGAATGGGAGCCAGTGTTAAAATTTGACGGTGGCAGGAGAAGCGCGGAACGAGAGAGAGAGAGAGCTGGACGATCAGGGATCTGTGTAGAGAATCTGCTTTGGGAATGTCTCAGCAAAAGTCACAAATAATCCCCAGAATGTCTGTAATAGATAAATCCACAGAGAGGGAACTGAAATACAGAATGGATACAATGTTGCAGAGAGTGATCTGATATACAGAATGGATACAATGTTGCAGAGAGTGATCTGATATACAGAACGGACACAATGTTGCACAGAGTGATCTGATATACAGAACGGACACAATGTTGCAGAGAGTGATCTGATATACAGAATGGATACAATGTTGCAGAGAGTGATCTGATATATAGAATGGATACAATGTTGCAGAGAGTGATCTGATATACAGAACGGACACAATGTTGCAGAGAGTGATCTGATATACAGAATGGATACAATGTTGCAGAGAGTGATCTGATATACAGAATGGATACAATGTTGCAGAGAGTGATCTGATATACAGAATGGATACAATGTTGCAGAGAGTGATCTGATATACAGAACGGACACAATGTTGCAGAGAGTGATCTGATATACAGAATGGATACAATGTTGCAGAGAGTGATCTGATATACAGAATGGATACAATGTTGCAGAGAGTGATCTGATATACAGAATGGATACAATGTTGCAGAGAGTGATCTGATATACAGAACGGACACAATGTTGCAGAGAGTGATCTGATATACAGAACGGACACAATGTTGCAGAGAGTGATCTGATATACAGAATGGATACAATGTTGCAGAGAGTGATCTGATATATAGAACGGACACAATGTTGCAGAGAGTGATCTGATATACAGAACGGACACAATGTTGCAGAGAGTGATCTGATATACAGAATGGATACAATGTTGCAGAGAGTGATCTGATATACAGAACGGATACAATGTTGCAGAGAGTGATCTGATATACAGAAAGGATACAATGTTGCAGAGAGTGATCTGATATACAGAATGGATACAATGTTGCAGAGAGTGATCTGATATACAGAACAGACACAATGTTGCAGAGAGTGATCTGATATACAGAATGGATACAATGTTGCAGAGAGTGATCTGATATACAGAACAGACACAATGTTGCAGAGAGTGATCTGATATACAGAATGGATACAATGTTGCAGAGAGTGATCTGATATATAGAATGGACACAATGTTGCAGAGAGTGATCTGATATACAGAACGGATACAATGTTGCAGAGAGTGATCTGATATACTGAATGGACACAATGTTGCAGAGAGTGATCTGATATACAGAATGGATACAATGTTGCAGAGAGTGATCTGATATACAGAACGGATACAATGTTGCAGAGAGTGATCTGATATACAGAATGGATACAATGTTGCAGAGAGTGATCTGATATACAGAACGGATACAATGTTGCAGAGAGTGATCTGATATACAGAAAGGATACAATGTTGCAGAGAGGGAACTGCAATACAGAACGGATACAATGTTGCAGAGAGTGATCTGATATACAGAACGGATACAATGTTGCAGAGTGATCTGATATACAGAACGGATACAATGTTTCAGAGAGTGATCTGATATACAGAACGGATACAATGTTGCAGAGAGGGAACTGCAATACAGAACGGATACAATGTTGCAGAGAGTGATCTGATATACAGAAAGGACACAATGTTGCAGAGTGATCTGATATACAGAACGGATACAATGTTTCAGAGAGTGATCTGATATACAGAATGGATACAATATAGCAGAGAGCGATCTGATATACAGAACGGATACAATGTTGCAGAGAGCGATCTGATATACAGAATGGATACAATGTTGCAGAGAGTGATCTGATATACAGAATGGATACAATGTTGCAGAGAGCGATCTGATATACAGAATGGACACAATGTTGCAGAGAGTGATCTGATATACAGAACGGATACAATGTTGCAAAGAGTGATCTGATATACAGAATGGATACAATGTTGCAGAGAGTGATCTGATATACAGAATGGATACAATGTTGCAGAGAGTGATCTGATATACAGAACAGATACAATGTTGCATCCCACATTTTAGGGTTGTCACCAGAACAGGAAGAGAGGGGAAATCTTCTGATGGGGACACTAGTTCTGGTGACCACCAGGGATTCCCTCACGTTGGAGGGATTTCCTTTCACTTCCTAAGTTGGCTATAGGACAGGAAGTGAAGTGAAACCCCCCAATAGGACACAGATGCAAATAAAAAAACTGACGATGATTATAACCCTCCATTACTCTGTCCAGTACATCACTCTGAAGAAATAACTGTTTTTTCTGTGCAAACTGATTCTGAATGGGGGGGGGGGGGCAGGAGTGTTCATTATAACCACCCCACTCTCAGTGTATTAATGGGAAAAGTTGTCGGCTCCGCATCCCTTTAGAAGTGTTTAATCCTTGGGGAGTATCTGACCAAAACTGAAATTCTTATTGCAGGCGATGCCTAAAATCTGACTTGTATCCTAATGTGGGCTACTGGGAAAATGAGTGAGCCAATCACACAAGCAGGAAATGACATTTATGGGGGCGTTCCATATACTAATGACATACAGAATGCCTCCCAATAAAAAACACACAATTGCAACATGGCTTGTGTATATATATATATATGTGTGTTTCTCTTCCACTTGCTCTTTCTTTGTATATATATGATTACGTGTTCCTGCATGGCGACCACTTCCTGTAATCTCATATATATATTCTATTATAGCCAAATTTACCCCCCTAACTCCTCCCACATGTACCCCCTAACTCCTCCCACATTTACCCCCCTAACTCCTCCCACAGTTTTTACACTACATAGACAGTAATATCCGGAAACGTGCGGATTGTTCCCGATTGGTGGGCTATTACTTTGTGGAACGTTTTGCCGAATGTTTCACGAAATATCGGCGTTTTTGTGGTGAAATTGGTCCCATAGGAATGAATGGCGGAATGTTCAACACTAGAGTGGGAGCTGAAGAATCAGGACATGATTTGTAAACTGCCGTCACTCCCTCATTGTCCCGCCCACCGACACAAATCTTATATCAAAATGTTCAGCTATCCCTGCTGCCACTAAAAATGTCCACGGCTAAGCCATAGTCCTGATAGTTTTCACAATGTGACCATTTGTTTGCAACTCACGCCGCCCATTGACATTCATTGAAACTCCACTCTAGCCACCTCAAATCTGAAGGGCAATATCTAAACTGCGACTGTGCTTTCATTTTTAATATTTCAGAGACATACTATACATCACAATGTAGGTCCGGGTCTTGTGATTCTCACAATATAAAGCTCTTCGCTGCAGGATTTATAAGTTTTAAACTACAACCGTTTGAAGATGGCAACCGCCAGTGAAGTGAGCAAGTTGGAGCAGTTTGTTTTTAACCGCTCTTCTCTGCCCTTGCTGTAGAGTGAGTTGCCGTAGGAACCCAGGTGTGTGAGCAGCCAGCAGGGTGACAAAAGATAGAGTGTGAGTTGTAGATTACTGGTGGAGGCAAGAACACTTCACACAATTTCCCCACAAATTGGAGCTTTTCTAGTTACTATTAGAATCACTTTATTTATTATTTTAATAATAATGTAATAATTAAAATGTATTATATATTACAATTATATATTATTTGAGAAATAAAAAAAAGCATATAAAAAAATAATTTTATATATATATATGGCAATTCAATAATTTGTTATTAATACAAGATATTAAAAAGTTTAAAAATTATCACTTTATTTATTATTTTAATATTAATGTAATAATTTAAGTTTAATATATATGACAATTATATATTATTTGGGAAAAAAAATAAAGCATATATATATAAATATATATATATATATATATATATAGTTTTTTATTATCTTGTATTAATAACAAATTGTTGAATTGCCTTTTATATCTCTATTTTTTTTTTTATATGCCTTATTTTTTTTCCCAAATAATATATAATTGTCATATATATTAGACTTAAATTATTACATTATTATTAAAATAATAAATAAAGTGATCATTTTTAAAATTGTTAATATCTTGTATTAATAACAAATTATTGAATTGCCATATATATATATAATTATTTTTTTATATGCTTTATTTTTTTTCCCAAATAATATATAATTGTCATATATATTAAACTTAAATTATTACATTATAATTAAAATAATAAGTAAAGTGATAATTTTTAAACTTTTTAATATCTTGTATTAATAACAAATTATTGAATTGCTATATATATATATAATTATTTTTTTATATGCTTTATTTTTTTTCCCAAATAATATATAATTGTCATATATATTAAACTTAAATTATTACATTATAATTAAAATAATAAGTAAAGTGATAATTTTTAAACTTTTTAATATCTTGTATTAATAACAAATTATTGAATTGCCATAAATATATATAATTATTTTTTTATATGCTTTATTTTTTTTCCCAAATAATATATAATTGTCATATATATTAAACTTAAATTATTACATTATAATTAAAATAATAAGTAAAGTGATAATTTTTAAACTTTTTAATATCTTGTATTAATAACAAATTATTGAATTGCCATATATATATATAATTATTTTTTTATATGCTTTATTTTTTTTCCCAAATAATATATAATTGTCATATATATTAAACTTAAATTATTACATTATAATTAAAATAATAAATAAAGTGATCATTTTTAAAATTGTTAATATCTTGTATTAATAACAAATTGTTGAATTGCCTTTTATATCTCTATTTTTTTTTTTATATGCCTTATTTTTTTTCCCAAATAATATATAATTGTCATATATATTAAACTTAAATTATTACATTATAATTAAAATAATAAGTAAAGTGATAATTTTTAAACTTTTTAATATCTTGTATTAATAACAAATTATTGAATTGCTATATATATATATAATTATTTTTTTATATGCTTTATTTTTTTTCCCAAATAATATATAATTGTCATATATATTAAACTTAAATTATTACATTATAATTAAAATAATAAATAAAGTGATTATTTTTAAAATTGTTAATATCTTGTATTAATAACAAATTATTGAATTGCCATATATATATATAATTATTTTTTTATATGCTTTATTTTTTTTCCCAAATAATATATAATTGTCATATATATTAAACTTAAATTATTACATTATAATTAAAATAATAAATAAAGTGATCATTTTTAAAATTGTTAATATCTTGTATTAATAACAAATTATTGAATTGCCATATATATATATAATTATTTTTTTATATGCTTTATTTTTTTTCCCAAATAATATATAATTGTCATATATATTAAACTTAAATTATTACATTATAATTAAAATAATAAATAAAGTGATCATTTTTAAAATTGTTAATATCTTGTATTAATAACAAATTATTGAATTGCCATATATATATATAATTATTTTTTTATATGCTTTATTTTTTTTCCCAAATAATATATAATTGTCATATATATTAAACTTAAATTATTACATTATAATTAAAATAATAAATAAAGTGATCATTTTTAAAATTGTTAATATCTTGTATTAATAACAAATTATTGAATTGCCATATATATATATAATTATTTTTTTATATGCTTTATTTTTTTTCCCAAATAATATATAATTGTCATATATATTAAACTTAAATTATTACATTATAATTAAAATAATAAGTAAAGTGATAATTTTTAAACTTTTTAATATCTTGTATTAATAACAAATTATTGAATTGCCATATATATATATAATTATTTTTTTATATGCTTTATTTTTTTTCCCAAATAATATATAATTGTCATATATATTAAACTTAAATTATTACATTATAATTAAAATAATAAGTAAAGTGATAATTTTTAAACTTTTTAATATCTTGTATTAATAACAAATTATTGAATTGCTATATATATATAATTATTTTTTTATATGCTTTATTTTTTTCCCCAAATAATATATAATTGTCATATATATTAAACTTAAATTATTACATTATAATTAAAATAATAAGTAAAGTGATAATTTTTAAACTTTTTAATATCTTGTATTAATAACAAATTATTGAATTGCCATATATATATATAATTATTTTTTTATATGCTTTATTTTTTTCCCAAATAATATATAATTGTCATATATATTAAACTTAAATTATTACATTATAATTAAAATAATAAGTAAAGTGATAATTTTTAAACTTTTTAATATCTTGTATTAATAACAAATTATTGAATTGCTATATATATATATAATAATTTTTTTCCCATGACAGTGGATTTACCCTTTAAGGCTTTTTTTTCCTCTTAGGGTCAAATATTAGGGGATGTCACACTCACTGGGCGTGAGGCAACAAATGTGACATTTCACACACATTACATTCTTTGTGATTTTATATATTATTTGTGACTTTTGCTCCAAGGCTGAGACATTCGTAAACCTATTTTATTATAATTAGACCCATAATTTTTTTCCCCCCAAAAAAACAAACTTTAAAAATCGTGCCTGGCAGTGTGTTAGGCGGGTCCGTGGAACCAATTTAAAGGCGGATGAAATACATCAAATTAAAGAATTCCTGCTTAAAGCGTTAGAGCGCTCTCACCGCCGCCGCCGAGGATTCTGGGTTATTGAGGGAGACGGTTCTTTTAGTTGAAGAGGGATTGTCGGCGGGTTCTGATCCTTTTGTTATAAAAGCCGTCTCATGCTGCTGATATTTTTCAAGAATGATGGGATTATAGATGAAAAGGCGAGACTCGCCCTGACTAGTGCTCGGCGATGTCGTATTTCCTTCACTCCTCGCACCCGGCACCTTTGGACTATCGTGTTCCTGGATCCGGAAATCAAAGAAATCCTCGCCTTTTATTTCCACCATCATCACTTCATAAAGCTCTTCTACAAACGCAACTTTGTATCCAAGACGGTTATTAATCAGGAAGTTTTGGGGTAACGAAGAGACAATCAGCCAAGGCATGACGACTGGGGGGGGGGGAAGGGGTGGAAAAGATAGGACTGGGCCGGTGGGTTCAGGGGGGCCCATCTGTGACCCATCACCCCACTTATCAGCCACATTCTCACAATACAAGTCTTTGTAGAATAAAGCCGACTCTTCCTTACATCCCTTGTTATGTTATCTCCTATCTGAGCCTCTATTAGACATAAAAGGGAGGTAAAATGTCAGAGTTTTGCCGAATTTTATTAAAAGTTGTCAGATGAAGAGCTGAACAGACGCGAGAGATAAGAGGCGCCCACTTTAAATGTTGTATCGGGGACTGAGGGTGCGACAAAGGCTGACAGGGACCCGTCTATGATAAAACCTGTCCCTGGAATCCTCCGGAATCCTCATCTGACCCGGGTATGACCAGGAATTCCTCGTGTTTTCTGCCATTGGAATTGTTGTGGATGTTCCCTGCGGCATTCGGCCATTGCTGTGATCTCATTGGCTGCTCTCGGTGGTGGCTTGTAGTCTGACTTACAGCAAGTAGTATATTGCGGAAATGGGAAATAAGAAGGCAGTCGACAGCCCAGCATGTGATAATAGCAAGAAGAAGCCTCAGATCCTCCTAAGCCACGCCCTCTGACACGTTTCGCCCCACCCCCCGGGGCTAAGACATAAGGTGGGATCATGGAGCAAGACTCAGATCGTATCTCAGAAAAGAACAACACAGACGCACTCTCCTCCTGCGTTACTGTGATAGCAAGAAACGCGTTATAAAATTACAAATGCAAACCTCAAAAAGGTCATAAAAACAGAGACAAGGAGTCAAAGGTGCCAATCATGGACAGCAGAGGTCCTCGGGTGAGAGTTCTAACGCGTTTCGGGAGTCGACCTCCCTTCTTCAGAGCGATGGATAGAACACAATGCATGAGGATGGTTCTTATATATGAGACCAAGTAATAATAATGAAGTCTCATATAGAAGAACCATCCTCATGCTTTGTGTTCTATCTATTGCTCTGAAGAAGGGAGGTCATCTCCTGAAACGCGTTAGCACTTTTACCCGAGGACCTCTGCTATCCACGACAACGCGTTTCAGGAGTTGAACGCCCTTCCTCAGAGCAACAGATAATGGATAATAGATAACAATGCATGAGGACGGTTCTTATATATGAGACCAAGTCATAATAAGGAGATCTCATATAGAAGAACCATCTGTATCCATTGTGTTCTATCCATCACTCTGAGGAAGGGAGTTCAACTCCCGAAACGCGTTAGAACTTTTACCCGAGGTCCTCTGCTGTCCACGACAGTGCTAACGCGTTTCGGGAGTCGACCTCCCTTCCTCAGAGCGATAGATAGAACCCAATGCATACAGATGGTTCTTATATATGAGACCAAGTAATAATAATAAGGAGATCTCATATATCATAGATACCAGCAGAAAAGAACAGCACAAGGCGCACTCTCCTCCTGCATTACTGTGATGGCGAGAAATGTATTATAAAATTACAAATACGTACTCACAAACCAGAAAAGTCATAAAAACAGAGACAAGGCGTCAAAGATACCAATCGTGGACAGCAGAGGTCCTCAGGTAAAGGTGCTAACGCGTTTCAGGAGTCGAACTCCCTTCCTCAGAGCGATGGATAGAACAAAATGCATGAGGATGGTTCGTATATATGAGACCAAGTAATAATATTGAAGTCTCATATATACAAACCATCCTCATGCATTGAGTTCTATCTATTGCTCTGAGGATGGGAGGTCATCTCCTGAAACGTGTTAGCACTTTTACCCGAGGACCTCTGCTATACACGACAACGCGTTTCAGGAGTCGAACTCCCTTCCTCAGAGCGATGGATAGAACTCAATGCATGAGGATGGTTCTTCTATATGAGACTTCATTATTATTACTTGGTCTCATATATACGAACCATCCTCATGCATTGAGTTCTATCCATCGCTCTGAGGAAGGGAGTTCGACTCCTAAAACGCGTTGTTGTGGATAGCAGAGGTCCTCGGGTAAAAGTTGCAACGCGTTTCGGGAGTCGACTTCCCTTTCTCATAGCGATAGATAGAACTCAATGCATAAGGCATAAGGGAAAGTGGATAACTTGTTTATAAACAAATCCACATCAGACCCTATTGTTGTATAACATGTATTTTTTTAATAAACAAAGCAATGTCAGTTCCTATTGTTGTATAATGTCTTTGTTTATAAACAAAGCCACATCAAACCCCCATTGCTGTGTGACATGTCACTGGACTGATTATTAACAAAGCCATGAATCAGCATGTCAGTGCTTTGGTGATCACTGACTTTACTGACAGCCACCATTGTATTTCTTGTTTGGTGCATTCAGCTGTTTATCTCCTTGTGGCTGGTTGATATATTCGTCCTCTCGGCGGTGGACCGTATCGCCCAAAGGCTACATACATAAAGATACACAGACTGGTGCCGAGAGCGTGCACCCTGTGCTCTCCCGCCAGTTACCGGCAGCTCCCATTCTCTACTCGTAATCGGGAGCTTTCCAATCATGTGACCACTGTGACAGCCAATCACGGTGGTCACATGATCAGAAACACTTCCTCACCTCCTGGTACCAAAAACCCGTTAAAGGGCCGGGAGGGGCCGGCGCTAAAGGGTTAAAGGATATTTGAATGAAGCTTCCCAACCCCCACAGGAGCCTTTTGAAGCATGTTGTACCCTTAACTTGTTCCCGCCTATTGAACAATGACGGCCAGTTGGCACGGCTCTCCTTCTGGAAGGATGCTGTATGACTCCCTCCCATTCTTGCCGCGCATGCGCACCCCGGGGGCGGGCAGCACGGCGATCAGTGTTGTCACTGTCTGAGCAGTAACCAGCTTTCCTGTGACTGGGGACATTTACAACGATAATCAGGGAATTTATCATCAATGCTCTGATTATCAGTGCAGCCTAACAGTGCCCATCAATGCAGCCTAACAGTGCCCATCAATGCAGCCTAACAGTGCCCATCAATGCAGCCTAACAGTGCCCATCAATGCAGCATAACAGTGCCCATCAATGCAGCCTAACAGTGCCCATCAATGCAGCCTAACAGTGCCCATCAAAGCAGCATAACAGTGCCCATCAATGCAGCATAACAGTGCCCATCAATGCAGCATAACAGTGCCCATCAATGCAGCATAACAGTGCCCATCAATGCAGCATAACAGTACCCATCAATGCAGCATAACAGTGCCCATCAATGCAGCCTAACAGTGCCCATCAATGCAGCATAACAGTGCCCATCAATGCAGCATAACAGTGCCCATCAATGCAGCATAACAGTGCCCATCAATGCAGCATAACAGTGCCCATCAATGCAGCCTAACAGTGCCCATCAATGCAGCATAACAGTGCCCATCAATGCAGCCTAACAGTGCCCATCAATGCAGCATAACAGTGCCCATCAATGCAGCATAACAGTGCCCATCAATGCAGCCTAACAGTGCCCATCAATGCAGCATAACAGTGCCCATCAGTGCAGCCTCATCAGTGCAGCATATCAGTGCCCATCAGTGCAGCCTATCAGCGCCTATTAGTGTATCATATCAGTGCCCATTAGTACAGCATATAAGTCCCTATCAGTGCAGCCTCATCCGTCCCTATCAGTGTAGCCTCATCAGTGCAGCATAACAGTGTCCATCAGTGTAGCCTAACAGTGCCCATCAATGCAGCATAACAGTGTCCATCAATGCAGCATAACAGTGTCCATCAGTGCAGCCTCATCAGTGCAGCCTCATCAGTGCAGCATATAATTGCCCATCAGTGCAGCCTATCAGCGTCTATTAGTGCATCATATCAGTGCCCATTAGTACAGCATATAAGTCCCTATCAGTGCAGCCTCATCAGTCCCCATTAATGCAACCTCATCAGTGCAGCCTATTCAGTCCCCATCAGTGCAACCTCATCAATGCTCATCAGTGCCCATCAGTACAGCCTCATCAGTGCACATCAATATAGCTTCATCAGTGCCCATCAGTGTAGCATCATCAGTGCCCATCAATGCAGCTTATCAGTGCCGCCTCAATAGTGCAGTCTATCAGTCCCCATCAATACAACCTCATCAATGCTCATCAGTGCAGCCTCATCAGTGCCCATCAATGCAGCCTATCAGTGCAGTCTATCAGTCCCTATCAATGCAACCTCATCAGTGCCCATCAGTGCAGCCTCATTAGTGCAGTCCCAATCAGAGCAACCTCATTAGTGCAGCTTCATCAGTGCCCATCAATGCAGACTATCAGTGCACATCAGTGCAGCCTCATCAGTGCAGCCTCATTAGTGCAGCCTCATCAATGCTCAACAGTTCAGCCTCATCAGTGCCCATCAGTTCAGCCTCATCAGTGCCCATCAGTTCAGCCTCATCAGTGCCCATCAATTCAGCCTATCAGTGCACATCAGTGCATGACCGCGCAATTGTCATTCAAAGTGTGACAGCGCTGAAAGCTGGCCTGGGCAGGAAAGGGGTAAAAGTGCTCGGTATTGAAGGGGTTATAAACCACCAAACCCCGCCTTCATTTCCACTTTCTGCTAAGTGAGGAGCCGGGACCAGGAAGCCAGTTACGGGGCCCCATACTGTATACTAAACTACAGCAACCAATCACATTCTGCCTCTTGTTTTTTTAATTTGTATCAGAAACATGTCCGCTGGATTGGAATGGTCTGCCTAGGCCAAGCCTGATGTTGATGGTCCCTCCTCCTGCGCACTCCCAGAGATGTCGGCGTTGACGCCTCCGATGTACCGATCAGACGACCTCCCTCCTCCTCCTGCGCACCATCCTCCCAGAGATGTCGGCGTTGTGCCGATGCCACCGATGTACCGATCAGACGACCTCCCTCCTCCTCCTGCACACCATCCTCCCAGAGATGTCGGCGTTGACGCCACCGATGTACCGATCAGACGACCTCCCTCCTCCTCCTGCGCACCATCCTCCCAGAGATGTCGGCGTTGTGCCGATGCCACCGATGTACCGATCAGACGACCTCCCTCCTCCTCCTGCGCACCATCCTCCCAGAGATGTTGCCGTTGACGCCACCGATGTACCGATCAGACGACCTCCCTCCTCCTCCTGCGCACCATCCTCCCAGAGATGTCGGCGTTGATGCCACCGATGTACCGATCAGACGACCTCCCTCCTCCTGCGCACCATCCTCCCAGAGATGTCGGCGTTGACGCCACCGATGTACCGATCAGACGACCTCCCTCCTCCTCCTGCACACCATCCTCCTAGAGATGTCGGCGTTGACGCCACCGATGTACTGATCAGACGACCTCCCTCCTCCTGCGCACCATCCTCCCAGAGATGTTGGCGTTGACGCCACCGATGTACCAATCAGACGACCTCCCTCCTCCTCCTGCGCACCATCCTCCCAGAGATGTCGGCGTTGACGCCACCGATGTACCGATCAGACGACCTCCCTCCTCCTCCTGCACACCATCCTCCTAGAGATGTCGGCGTTGACACCACCGATGTACTGATCAGACGACCTCCCTCCTCCTGCGCACCATCCTCCCAGAGATGTTGGCGTTGACGCCACCGATGTACCGATCAGATGACCTCCCTCCTCCTCCTGCGCACCATCCTCCCAGAGATGTCGGCGTTGATGCCACCGATGTACCGATCAGACGACCTCCCTCCTCCTGCGCACCATCCTCCCAGAGATGTTGGCGTTGACGCCACCGATGTACTGATCAGACGACCTCCCTCCTCCTGCGCACCATCCTCCCAGAGATGTCGGCGTTGATGCCACCGATGTACCGATCAGACGACCGCTCTCCTCCTGCGCACCATCCTCCCAGAGATGTTGGCGTTGACGCCACCGATGTACTGATCAGACGACCTCCCTCCCTCCTCCTGCGCACCATCCTCCCAGAGATGTCGGCGTTGACGCCACCGATGTACCGATCAGACGACCGCTCTCCTCCTGCGCACCATCCTCCCAGAGATGTCGGCGTTGATGCCACCGATGTACCGATCAGACGACCTCCCTCCTCCTCCTGCGCACCATCCTCCCAGAGATGTCGGCGTTGATGCCACCGATGTACCGATCAGACGACCTCCCTCCTCCTGCGCACCATCCTCCCAGAGATGTTGCCATTGACGCCACCGATGTACCGATCAGACGACCTCCCTCCTCCTGCGCACCATCCTCCCAGAGATGTCGGTGTTGATGCCACCGATGTACCGATCAGACGACCTCCCTCCTCCTGCGCACCATCCTCCCAGAGATGTCGGCGTTGATGCCACCGATGTACCGATCAGACGACCTCCCTCCTCCTGCGCACCATCCTCCCAGAGATGTCGGTGTTGATGCCACCGATGTACCGATCAGACGACCTCCCTCCTCCTGCGCACCATCCTCCCAGAGATGTCGGTGTTGATGCCACCGATGTACCGATCAGACGACCTCCCTCCTCCTGCGCACCATCCTCCCAGAGATGTCGGTGTTGATGCCACCGATGTACCGATCAGACGACCTCCCTCCTCCTGCGCACCATCCTCCCAGAGATGTTGGCGTTGACGCCACCGATGTACCGATCAGACGACCTCCCTCCTCCTCCTGCGCACCATCCTCCCAGAGATGTCGGCGTTGATGCCACCGATGTACCGATCAGACGACCTCCCTCCTCCTGCGCACCATCCTCCCAGAGATGTCGGCGTTGACGCCACCGATGTACCGATCAGACGACCTCCCTCCTCCTCCTGCGCACCATCCTCCCAGAGATGTCGGCGTTGACGCCACCGATGTACCGATCAGACGACCTCTCTCCTCCTCCTGCGCACCATCCTCCCAGAGATGTCGTGTTGATGCCACCGATGTACCGATCAGACGACCTCCCTCCTCCTCCTGCGCACCATCCTCCCAGAGATGTTGCCGTTGACGCCACCGATGTACCGATCAGACGACCTCCCTCCTCCTGCGCACCATCCTCCCAGAGATGTCGGCGTTGACGCCACCGATGTACCGATCAGACGACCGCTCTCCTCCTGCGCACCATCCTCCCAGAGATGTCGGCGTTGACGCCACCGATGTACCGATCAGACGACCTCCCTCCTTCCTCCTGCGCACCATCCTCCCAGAGATGTCGGCGTTGACGCCACCGATGTACCGATCAGACGACCGCTCTCCTCCTGCGCACCATCCTCCCAGAGATGTCGGCGTTGACGCCACCGATGTACCGATCAGACGACCTCCCTCCTCCTCCTGCGCACCATCCTCCCAGAGATGTCGGCGTTGATGCCACCGATGTACCGATCAGACGACCTCCCTCCTCCTCCTGCGCACCATCCTCCCAGAGATGTTGCCGTTGACGCCACCGATGTACTGATCAGATGACCTCCCTCCTCCTGCGCACCATCCTCCCAGAGATGTCGGCGTTGACGCCACCGATGTACCGATCAGACGAGCTCCCTCCTCCTCCTGCGCACCATCCTCCCAGAGATGTCGGCGTTGATGCCACCGATGTACTGATCAGACGACCTCCCTCCTCCTGCGCACCATCCTCCCAGAGATGTTGGCGTTGATGCCACCGATGTACCAATCAGACGACCTCTCTCCTCCTCCTGCGCACCATCCTCCCAGAGATGTCGTGTTGATGCCACCGATGTACCAATCAGACGACCTCTCTCCTCCTCCTGCGCACCATCCTCCCAGAGATGTCGTGTTGATGCCACCGATGTACCGATCAGACGACCTCCCTCCTCCTCCTGCGCACCATCCTCCCAGAGATGTCGGCGTTGATGCCACCGATGTAACGATCAGATGACCTCCCTCCTCCTCCTGCGCACCATCCTCCCAGAGATGTCGGCGTTGACGCCACCGATGTACTGATCAGACGACCTCCCTCCTCCTGCGCACTATCCTCCCAGAGATGTCGGCGTTGATGCCACCGATGTACCGATCAGACGACCTCCCTCCTCCTCCTGCGCACCATCCTCCCAGAGATGTCGGCGTTGATGCCACCGATGTACCGATCAGACGACCTCCCTCCTCCTCCTGCGCACCATCCTCCCAGAGATGTTGGCATTGATGCCACCGATGTACTGATCAGACGACCTCCCTCCTCCTGCGCACCATCCTCCCAGAGATGTCGGCGTTGATGCCACCGATGTACCGATCAGACGACCGCTCTCCTCCTGCGCACCATCCTCCCAGAGATGTTGGCGTTGACGCCACCGATGTACCGATCAGACGACCTCCCTCCTCCTCCTGCGCACCATCCTCCCAGAGATGTTGGCATTGATGCCACCGATGTACTGATCAGACAACCTCCCTCCTCCTGCACACCATCCTCCCAGAGATGTTGCCGTTGACGCCACCAATGTACCGATCAGACGACCTCCCTCCTCCTCCTGCGCACCATCCTCCCAGAGATGTTGGCGTTGACGCCACCGATGTACTGATCAGACGACCTCCCTCCTCCTCCTGCGCACCATCCTCCCAGAGATGTTGGCGTTGACGCCACCGATGTAACGATCAGACGACCTCCCTCCTCCTGCGCACCATCCTCCCAGAGATGTCGGCGTTGACGCCACCGATGTACTGATCAGACGACCTCCCTCCTCCTGCGCACCATCCTCCCAGAGATGTCGGCGTTGGTGCCACCGATGTACCGATCAGACGAGCTCCCTCCTCCTCCTGCGCACCATCCTCCCAGAGATGTTGCCGTTGATGCCACCGATGTACCGATCAGACGACCTCCCTCCTCCTCCTGCGCACCATCCTCCCAGAGATGTCGTGTTGATGCCACCGATGTACCGATCAGACGACCTCCCTCCTCCTGCGCACCATCCTCCCAGAGATGTCGGCGTTGTGCCGATTCCACCGATGTACCGATCAGACGATCTCCCTCCTCCTGCACACCATCCTCCCAGAGATGTTGCCATTGACGCCACCTATGTACTATTACCGATGTCAATCCATTTCTCACCTCGGATGCCGGGAACCTATTCTTAGCTCTGACCCTGTTTAGGTGAGAGCGGAGTAAGCAAGCCGGCAGAAGCGTGTCACTCGTCTGAACGCGCCGCCATCTGTTTAATATCCCATAAGAGATCACACAACACATTTCATCAATAGGTGATAATCTCGTTACGTATTTAACAGCGAATATTGCGCGCCATAACCGTAAAACAGCAGAACCTCCGGAGCTCGCCGGCCCGCGCTTCCCATTCCAGCAGGTAGGAATCAATGCGGCACGCAGAGGATGCAGCCAGGTTACACGCACGCTTTTATGAACAATTAGCCATTCTTGGAGGTGCCCTCGGGGGAGGGAGCAGGCCTTCGAAATGGCCCATCCAGGGGAACGAGGCGGCATTCCAGGCTAGTAAACACGTGTGTTTGGCTTGAAGTGCCGGCCAGAGCAGCAAAACAGCCTTCTAAGGGGGGAGAACCGGTGATGGATACGGGAAGAAGACATCGGGAGAAGCTGGTGCTGCTCTGCAGAAACAAAACCCGCGCCTACCAGGAACCGCAGGCCGGCCCCATACTCAGCTTCAGAAACATGGAGGCATAACTAAGCGTGTAAGGATGTGCAACACATACCAAGACACACATGTCCATGGATGCACAACACGCCCACCTCAGATA
The DNA here is from genome assembly GCF_062004578.1 of Staurois parvus. Taxonomy (NCBI): domain Eukaryota; kingdom Metazoa; phylum Chordata; class Amphibia; order Anura; family Ranidae; genus Staurois; species Staurois parvus. The sequence goes on along the minus strand of NW_028319182.1, from coordinate 794,727 downwards.
CCGGCACCGAGTGGACTATGTAACCCTGGGACCTGTGTGGGGTTATTGCTGGATGGTCCTTCAGGTTGTATCCCTGTTATCCTTCATCCGTCATCCTGCTTGACTCTAACCCTCTGCAACATTGTATCCATTCTGTATATCAGATCACTCTCTGCAACATTGTATCCATTCTGTATATCAGATCACTCTCTGCAACATTGTATCCATTCTGTATATCAGATCACTCTCTGCAACATTGTATCCATTCTGTATATCAGATCCCTCTCTGCAACATTGTATCCATTCTGTATATCAGATCACTCTCTGCAACATTGTATCCATTCTGTATATCAGATCACTCTCTGCACATTGTATCCATTCTGTATATCAGATCACTCTCTGCGACATTGTATCCATTCTGTATATCAGTTCACTCTCTGCGACATTGTATCCGTTCTGTATATCAGATCACTTTCTGCAATATTGTATCCGTTCTGTATATCAGATCACTCTCTGCAACATTGTGTCCGTTCTGTATATCAGATCACTCTCTGCAACCTTGTATCCGTTCTGTATATCAGATCACTCTCTGCAACATTGTATCCATTCTGTACATCAGATCACTCTCTGCAACATTGTGTCCCTTCTGTATATCAGATCACTCTCTGCAACATTGTATCCCTTCTGTATACCAGATCACTCTCTGCAACATTGTATCCATTCTGTATACCAGATCACTCTCTGCAACATTGTATCCGTTCTGTACATCGGATCACTCTCTGCAACATTGTATCCGTTCTGTATATCAGATCACTCTCTGCAACATTGTATCCGTTCTGTACATCAGATCACTCTCTGCAACATTGTATCCGTTCTGTATATCAGATCACTCTCTGCAACATTGTATCCCTTCTGTATACCAGATCACTCTCTGCAACATTGTATCCATTCTGTATATCAGATCACTCTCTGCAACATTGTATCCATTCTGTATATTAGATCACTCTCTGCAACATTGTATCCATTCTGTATATCAGATCACTCTCTGCAACATTGTATCCATTCTGTATATCAGATCACTTTCTGCAACATTGTATCCGTTCTGTATATCAGGTCACTCTCTGCAACATTGTATCTGTTCTGTATACCAGATCACTCTCTGCAACATTGTATCCCTTCTGTATACCAGATCACTCTCTGCAACATTGTATCCATTCTGTATATCAGATCACTTTCTGCAACATTGTATCCATTCTGTATATCAGATCACTCTCTGCAACATTGTGTCCATTCTGTATATCAGATCACTCTCTGCAACATTGTATCCGTTCTGTATATCAGATCCCTCTCTGCAACATTGTGTACGTTCTGTATATCAGATCACTCTCTGCAACATTGTATCCATTCTGTATATCAGATCACTCTCTGCAACATTGTGTCCATTCTGTATATCAGATCACTCTCTGCAACATTGTGTCCGTTCTGTATATCAGATCACTCTTTGCAACATTGTGTCCATTCTGTATATCAGATCCCTCTCTGCAACATTGTGTCCATTCTGTATATCAGATCACTCTCTGCAACATTGTATTTGTTCTGTATATCAGATCACTCTCTGCAACATTGTATCCGTTCTGTATATCAGATCACTCTCTGCAACATTGTGTACCTTCTGTATATCAGATCCCTCTCTGCAACATTGTGTCCGTTCTGTATATCAGATCACTCTCTGCAACATTGTGTCCATTCTGTATATCAGATCCCTCTCTGCAACATTGTGTCCGTTCTGTATATCAGATCACTCTCTGCAACATTGTATTTGTTCTGTATATCAGATCACTCTCTGCAACATTGTATTTGTTCTGTATATCAGATCACTCTCTGCAACATTGTGTCCATAGTGTACATCCCAATGCTTTCCAAACAGACTGTATTTCTTCCTCAGGGAATGAGAATCGGTAAGAGACCCAAGCGATGATGGTGAACATATGGCCAACCTCACTGCCATGCTGAAAAGCCACCCAGCAGCCACCCCCATGCAGGTAAACTCCAAGGAGGGCCTCCCCCAGCAGGAACCAAGGCCTCATTTCTTCAAATGGGTATTGCTTGGAATAATACAGGATTTCCTTGAAATGATGACCAACCGGCACATCTAATAATGGCCAATCCCAAAGAGCCCGGGAAAGTGGTTGAGGCAATCACCAGGAAAGAGATTACTCAGAGCACCATCCAGCCCGAAGTCCAAAGTCTACCCAACATGCTCCAATCATTATCATGGCCTGATCGACTGTTTTTATTTGTATCGATTTTATTTTAACATGTTTCTAATAAATGACATTTCTAGATTTCCATGTGTGTAGATGTTGTATTACTCCTGCCTGCTTATATCTGCTGCCTACCTACCTACCTACCTACCTGACCTCGGCCTGGACTCCTGACCAAGATTCTGCCTCTTGATTCTGTACCTCGTTCCCTGCATGTTGGTCGTCTCTGACCTTCATCCTGCTTATGATTTGGTACCTTGGACTGAACTGAACTTGGCTTGTGGCCCGGCTCTGCTCTACACTGGTGTGGGTGAAGTCGGGGGGCCCCTCGTCGCTGTGCTTCTGCTTACCTGACAAGCAATCCCAAGTTCTGACATCTGCACACTTCTATTGTCCTGCATTGTCTATTGTCCTCAACCTTCAGGGGAGCTCAGATGGGAATTGTACAAGAGGCCCCCCTCATCATCTCCATCTCCTCATACAGGTACGTGACACAGTGGTTCCTATGTGGTATTGATTGGGCCAGCACCCGGGGCAGCAGATTGAGAGGGCAAAGAACCAGAAAACATGGTCAGATGTGACTTCTTTCCCTCATATCTCATGTATCTCCACATACTGCTCAGTATTCTAGATTTAAAGTAAATCTGTGCCCAGAAAATGGAAGTGCCAACCGCCACCCCAACATGAATGACTGTACAAAAACAACCTTGAGGACAGCATTGCGCACACGGAGTGTTCTCCTCTGTGAACTCTACATGGCTCTGCTATAGCCCCCCGGGCATTGCCATTTTGGATTTCTCTGCTTGTTTCATCGCAGCAACCCTGTGAGAACACAGCTGGAGCTGATCAGCATGTTCCAGAGACCTCCGTACATCACACAGACCGTCAGGGAGCACATTAGAGGGAGAGGAAACTACACGCAACCATACATGGGCTGAATGAGAGAAAGTCAATGGATTCCCCATCCAGGAGCATAGATGGAGGGATCCCCGCTGCGGCTATTGTATCCAGGCAGTCGTGGCACCTGTGGCGGCCTGAGTGCAATGGTGCTGCTGAACAGTGGCTGCATCTGATTGGATGATACGTCTGATAGGATCCAGTCTCTGCTCACTTTGTAATTTTCTACCCAGCTCAGCTGATTTGTAAAAAAGAATTCCAGACATGACATTTTTTAGAGTTACATTGGCCCAGCCTGGACCTATGCCAATATGCATGTACCATACCTGCGGGATCATTCTAGAACAACCATCCTCAGCCAGGGTTCCATGCAACCTCAAGGTGCCTCCACAGGCACTTAGGGATCCCTTGAGCTCTGGCTGACTGACCTCCCATGTGATGATAGCTGATAGTTCCGGGGCCAAGGCTACCTGGAAGGCAGCAATGATCTTAGCTGTTGGTAAGGGAGGCTTTCTGGCCAGCACTGTAAGGGGGTTCCTTTTTCCCACTGACCCGGATTCATTTGTCCCACTGATATCAATGATAGGGCACTATTCCTTCCACTGACACCGATGATGGAGCTCTACTCCTCCCACTGATACCAATGATGGGACACTATTCCTCCCACTGACACCAATGATGGGGCACTATTCCTCCCACTGACACCAATGATGGGGCACTATTCCTCCCACTGACACCAATGATAGGGCACTATTCCTCCCACTGATAACAATGGTGGGGCACTATTCCTCCCACTGATAACAATGATGGGGCACTATTCCTCCCACTGATACCAATGATGGGGCACTATTCCTCCTACTGACACCAATGATGGGGCACTATTCCTCCCACTGACACCAATGATGGGACACTATTCCTCCCACTGATACTAATGATGGGCCACTATTCCTTCCACTGACACCAATGATGGGGCACTATTCCTCCCACTGATACTAATGATGGGCCACTATTCCTCCCACTGACACCAATGATGGGGCACTATTCCTCCCACTGACACCAATGATGGGGCACTATTCCTCCCACTGATAACAATGATGGGGCACTATTCCTCCCACTGATAACAATGATGGGGCACTATTCCTCCCACTGATACCAATGATGGGACACTATTCCTCCCACTGACACCAATGATGGGGCACTATTCCTCCCACTGACACCAATGATGGGACACTATTCCTCCCACTGATACTAATGATGGGCCACTATTCCTCCCACTGATACTAATGATGGGCCACTATTCCTTCCACTGACACCAATGATGGGGCACTATTCCTCCCACTGATACTAATGATGGGCCACTATTCCTTCCACTGACACCAATGATGGGGCACTATTCCTCCCACTGACACCAATGATGGGGCACTATTCCTCCCACTGATACCAATGATGGGGTACTATTCCTCCCACTGATAACAATGATGGGGCACTATTCCTCCCACTGACACCAATGATGGGGCACTATTCCTCCCACTGATACCAATGATGGGGTACTATTCCTCCCACTGATAACAATGATGGGGCACTATTCCTCCCACTGACACCAACAATGGGGTACTATGCCTCCCACTGACACCAACAATGGGGTACTATTCCTCCCAATGACACCAACAATGGGGCACTATTCCTCCCACTGACACCAATGATGGGGCACTATTCCTCCCACTGACACCAACGATGGGGTACTATTCCTCCCACTGACACCAATGATGGGGCACTATTCCTCCCACTGACACCAATGATGGGGCACTATTCCTCCCACTGACACCAACGATGGGGCACTATTCCTCCCACTGACACCAATGATGGGACACTATTCCTCCCACTGACACCAATGATGGGGCACTATTCCTCCCACTGACACCAATGATGGGGCACTATTCCTCCCACTGACACCAATGATGGAACACTATTCCTTCTCCTACTGACTGCAGGCATTATGTAATTTTTTTACTCCCACTGACCATCAGGCTTGAGGCATTTTCTACTCCCAATGGCCACAATTCACCTGGCCCTTAGTCTAGAGTATTTGGATACCAATGGTATATATGAAGGTTTTCTTTTTCTTCTTTTTCTGTGGGTTGAATTAGATGGACTTGTGTATTTTTTCAACCTAACTATGTAACTCTGCACATTTTACTAAAATGGTAAAATTTTACCCAAATTTTCTCATGATTGTCTCCGTAACTTCAGGGAAATGGTAGCTCTCAGTCCTTCTCATCCTTAGTGGGGACTACAAAGTTTAGTAATAAAACCGGATTAATAAGATGATCAGAGAAAATACCGGAATATGTAGAACTGATCTCAGAAATGAAGGATCAGAAAAGTCCATCATAACTGGTTTGCCGAAGCTTGTTGTACCTTTCGCCCGTTTTCTAAGCTCCCCGAGTCCGAATAATTGGATAAGCCGGCAGTCTGAGGGAGATGGAAATTTCCTTTACCGCCCTATTCATCAGTCGGTTGGCGGCATTGTCCTTGTATGTGAGGCGGGATATTCCCGGGGAACAGACACAAAAGTCGGCGGCAGGATTTAAGCGACTTTCAATCTTCTGGCGACGGAAGCGATTTGTGAATCATTTTAATGGAACTTTTTTTCTCTTTCAGCGGACGTGTCGCGCCTAGAAATCTAATCCTTCCAGGTATATGGAATACTTCGGCGGCTCATTAATTTTCAGAAACCAAGCGTTGTCGCTTTAAGATGGCACAACGCCTGCAATGCGTGGAGGTTTAGTGGGGCAGGTTGCCCCCGGGGAGTGCACGGCTAGTTCTATGTGGAACACTGTGTTATGCTGAGCTGGTCTAAATCTGTTTTCCCAACATAATCCAGCTGTGAGCTGTGCTGCGCGGTACACGGGTGTTTGTGCGCCAGAGGATGAAAGGCATGAAATATTTATTAAAAGCAAAATCCTCCTCTAATGTATTCTTGATCTGCTTAGAAAAAAAGGAGAGATGTCTGAGGTGGGTCTGCTCAGTATTCACAGCTCATAGGTGCAGCAAACCTTGGCTGTGCCATCTGTACGCACTCCACTTTCCAGAGCCATTATTACAGCTGGTTGGCGCTGTCTACAGCCGCCAGTTTATCACCGCCAATCACAGAACACGCGTCGGGGGTGGAAGAGGTGCCAGGGACTGAGGTGACAAAGCCACCACGGCTCGACTCTTTCTGCGCCAAACTTGTCTGGCGGGACAGAAAAAAATATTTATAGAGAGTGCCCATAGAGGTACTTACTGTACGCTTCCCGCTTCCTGCAGACAACGTAGCTGCATTGAAGAAAGACATCTACGCTCATCGCCCACTTTATTAGGTCCACCTTGCTAATGCCAAGAAAATCTCCCCAACACCATGACACCATCACCACCAGCCTGCACATTCATGATGGGAATCTCCCGTTCCACCACATCCCAATGGAGCTCTATTGGATGGAGCTCTGGTGACTGTGGAGGCCATTGAAGTTCAGTGACCTCATTGTCATGTTCAAGAAACCAGTGTGAGAAGATCTGAGCTTTGTGACATGGAGCATTATCCTGCTGGAAGGAGCCATCAGAAGATGGGGACACTGGAGTCATAAAGGGATGGACATGGTCAGCAACAATACTCAGGTACACTGTGGAGTTTAAACAATGCTCAATTGGTACTAAGGGGCCCAAAGTGTGCCAAGAAAATCACCCCCACACCATGACACCACCACTACCAGCCTTCACATCCATGATGTGAATCTCCCGTTCCACCAAAACCCAAAAGTGCTCTACTGGATGGAGATCTGGTGACTGTAGAGGCCATCATTGGAGTACAGTGACCTCATTGTCATGTTCCAGAAACCAGTTGGAGATGATCTGAGCTTTGTGACATGGAGGGATGGACATGGTCAGCAATAATACTCAGGTAGGCCGTGGTGGATAAATGATGCTCAATTGGTACTAAGGGGCCCAAAGTGTGTCAAGAAAATCTCGCCCACACCATAACACCACCAGCTGCACATCCATGATGCGAACCTCCCGTTCCACCAAATCCCAAAAGTACTCTATTGGATGAAGATCTGGTGACTGTGGAGGCCATTGGACTACAATGACCTTATTGCCATGTTCCAAAAAGCAGTTGGAGATGATTTGAGCTTTGTGACATGGAGCATTATCCTGCTGGAAGGAGCCATCAGAAGATGGGGACACTGGAGTCATAAAGGGATGGACATGGTCAGCAATAATACTCAGGTAGGCCGTGGCATTTAAACAATGCTCAATTGGAACGAAGGGGTCAAAGTGTGCCAAGAAAATCTCCCCCACACCATGACACCACCAGCCTGAACCGTTGATACAAGGCAAGGATGAATCCACCACACCATGACACCACCACCACCAGCCTGAACCATTGATACAAGGCAGGATGAATCCCCCACACCATGACACCACCACCACCAGCCTGAACCATTGATACAAGGCAGGATGAATCCACCACACCATGACACCACCACCACCAGCCTGAACCATTGATACAAGGCAGGATGGATCCACCACACCATGACACCACCACCACCAGCCTGAACCGTTGATACAAGGCAGGATGGATCCACCACACCATGACACCACCAGCCTGAACCATTGATACAAGGCAGGATGGATCCATGCTTTCATGTTGTTTACACCAAATTCTGACCCTACCATCTGAATGTTGCAGCTGAAATCCAGACTCATCAGACCAGGCAACATTTTTCCAATCTTCTGTTGTCCGATTTTGGTGATCCTGTGTGAATTGTAGCCTCCGTTTCCTGTTCTTAGCTGACAGGAGTGCACCTGGTGTGGTCTTCTGCTGCTGTAGCCCATCTGCTTCAAGGTTGGACGTGTTGTGCATTCAGAGATGGTATTCTGCATACCTTGGATGTAACGAGTGGTTATTGGAGTTCCTGTTGCCTTTCTATCATCTGGAACCAGTCTTCCCATTCTCCTCTGACCTCTGACACCAACAAGGCATTTTCCTCCACACAACTGCCACTCACTGGATATTTTCTCTTTTTCAGACCATTCTATGTAAACCCTAGAGATGGTTGTGCGGGAAAATCCCAGGAGATCAGCAGTTTTTGAAATACTCAGACCAGCCCTTCCGGCACCAACAACCATGCTACGTTCAGAGTCTATTAAATCCCCTTTCTTCCCCGGTTTGAACGTCAGCAAATCATCTTCACCACATCTAGATGCTTCCCTGCACAGTCCCTCTTCCCCTGGTAGGTAGGATTGGAGCCTCAGATTTTAAATCCAAACGCCTCCTGGGGGGTCAAGAAGGATTTTGTTTTTCCCTTTTGGGGCAGATTGGATCATGCTTCATTGGGGGGTTGCCTTAACCCCTTCCAGTCCGGACACTTTCCCCCCCTTCCAGTCCAGACACTTTCCCCCCCCTTCCAGTCTGGACACGTTCCCCCCCTTACAGTCCTGACACTTTCACCCCTTTCCGCCCCAGGCCAATTTTCAGCTTTCAGCGCTGTCACACTTTGACAATTGCGCGGTCATGCAACACTGTACCTATATACATTTTTTAGCATTTTTTTTGAGACAGATAAAAATTTATTTTGGTGGTATTTATTCACCACTGGGATTTTTATTTTTTTTGCTATATAAATGAAAATGTCCCAAATTTTTGAAAAGAAAGTGTTTTTCTTATAAAATTCTGCAAATAAATAATCTTTCTTCATAAATCTCAAAATTTATTCAGTTATCTTTTTAGTAAAACAAAATGAACCCAAATTAGTTTATAACCAAAAATTATAATTTTTCAAATTTTTTTTTTACATTTTTATACTATTAGTTATGTTTTTTTTAAACATACCGTCACCCTAGCAGTGTGGGGTCACCATGGTGACACTGTACTACTTCTGGGGGGAGATTAAGATTTTTTTTCCTTTTTTTACACTGATTGCTTTTACACCCAAAAAGGCTGTAAGAGGAATCTTTTCTCCTTCTCTCTCTGCATTCCTGCAGCCATTGAGAAATACCGTGAGAGCTGTGATTGGTCACAGCTTGTCACATGGTACAAGGCTGTTGTGAATGGCCCTGTACCATGGGACCTCTGTGATCATTCACCGATTTCACACGTAGTAAGCAATGATGTCAGAAGTGACATCTTGCTTACTACTCTGCATGTGATCACCGATTGGCCAATCAGTGATCACATGATCGGGACCTCACACAGAGGTCCCGTACAACGATTGGTGTTCCACTGCGTCCGGAGGAGCTCCCAGGGAGCGCGCACAAACAGGGAGCGGGGAGGCCATTTACAAACATGGGCCGGACAGGAAGGGGTTAAATGCATTTTTTTAGATGCTCAAAAATATCTGTTAAATATATTTTGAAAAATATATTTTTAAATATATGCCTTTGGAAAATATATTTTCATTTACATTTGTGGAATACATGTTAAAATATATTCATGTCGGTCGATATATTGTAAATATATGTTGCATGTATCATTTTTTTTTCTATATGGAAAATATATTTGTCTTCCATGTGGGGTAGCCGGTCCGGGAGTACACTTTAAGGAAATGCCATCCTCGTGAAAAGCAGAGCGTACCCTTTAAGGAAAGGTTGTGCCCTTTAAGGCCGGCTCTCCGTTGTTTTTCCCCGATTGTTCCATTGTTGATAGGTATTTGTTTCCCGAGCAATATACGGGTTTTCTGTATTTGTGTATCGGCTGCTAGCAGGGCTGCGTGGAGGAAAAAGCCGTTCTGGAGAGCCAGCCAGTGTGAAGGATTCTAATCTCTCCTCAGACTGACATAAAAAGCCGTTTAATGTTTTGTTTTAACATACAAACAAATATCCTCCGCCGCTAATTGGAAGAATCAAAGCCGCGTTTTTATCGTCTAAAATTGCTCTTTGATTTTATAAAGCTCCCGATTGCTGACGGTTCACAAATCACAAAACACAAATTATGATGGTTGATTGCCCGACTTAGAAATCCGATTCTAGAGGAATGAATACCGGCGCGGCCGGACGTAATGGACGCTGAAATCCCGCTCTGACTTCATCCTCCCTGCCCTATAGGGTGACCAGGGGGGAGGTATTGGGGGGGTCGATGTACTAAAGGACTAGAAGAGGTTAAAGAGAAACTTCAGTCAGGAAAACCAAGTCAGCATGTAGGCGGCTGCAGTCTGTACTCCCCACAGCAGGTGGCGCTCAACAGAAGTGGCAATGTAGAAGGATAAGAAAGTCGTGAGGAACTTGACTCCTCTATGACTTCCTGTGGTCACAGGGAGATGGCTGTCCAATTGGACGCTGGTGCCCTGGGTGACCCCAGTGGCCATCATGGGTCAGGCAGAGTCTATTTAAGACTCTAGCTCCCGGGTTTAGTAGCTAGCGTAGGGACAGGATCTGACAGGGACAGTGCGTAGAGGTAGGGAAAGGTTCCAGAGGTGTAGGGACACTGCAGGGACTATGCAGGGACTACGCTTACCTCTCAGGAAGCCTCCTCTTTGGGTGCTCCTTGTTGCAGATGTTGTTGGCATCTTGGAGTCTGCTGACCGCTGTCTCTGTCCTCCAGACAGGTGTGCCCACCCTCCAGGCCTGGAGAGTTTGTGTTTGAACCTCTTCTACAATATATCTTTACTACCTGACTTGGACTGTGCGTGTTACTACCCTCCACGCCACGTGGCACCTCGCTCACAAGCACTTACAAGGACTGTAGCTGCTGACTTACAAGCCCACGCTGTCCAGTGCTGTCTTCTGAACAGCCAATGCTTCTCATGGCCGCCATCTTGGTTTTAGGGTTGATGTACTAAAGAAGTAGAGAAGATTAAAGAGGAACGTCACCCGGGTTTGGGAAAATGATAAGTCAGCAATTCCAAGCACACTGGCTTCTGACTTACTAGTCCACACCGTCCAGTGCTGTCTTCTACAAAGCCAATGTTTCTCATGGCCGCCATCTTGGTTTTAGGTTTACTGTACTAAAGAAGTAGAGAAAGTTAAAGAGGAACGTCACCCGGTTTTGGGAAGTCATAAGTCAGCACTTCCAAGCACATTAGCTTCTGACGTACTAGCCCACGCTGTCCAGTACTGTCATCTATACAGCCAAGGCATCTCATGGCCGCCATCTTGGCTGTGACTTCTTGGTGGCTCCCAGCCGGCTCCCTACTGTACACGTGTGACATTGCTGACTGCCATGAGAATGCTGTGGTATAATGTCACATATTCCAGGAGGCTGCAGGGATGGGGGGGGGAGATGGGCAGGCCAAGGTGATGGCATCCTTGCCTAGGCAAGGAATGAGGAAGTAGAAATGGGTACTACCAAAAGAAAGGATCCGGCTCCCTCTGAAGAAAAAAAAAAAACAAATCTTCCATTTTTAGCTGGGGAGAGGAAGATAAAAACGGGGGTTTCATTTTTGGGTGAAGATCCACTTTGCCTGAACAGCTTGAACATTCACACGTCTTGGGTGAAGCTGCATTCACACTGAACACCCAATTGGGTTCCGGGGAACTGAAAAACAAAGCCAGTGATTGGCCCCGCACATGACTGGATGGCTAAGCATAGGAAGCGCTCGCTACATCTTTGTGTTGATGGTCTCATTTATGGTCCATAGTGCCGGACTGATACATTGTTGCAGCTGATACTACCGAGCACCAATGGAAACTCTTCACCGGTGGGATTCATTTATTACACTTCATAGGAAAGGGTGCAGTCAGGTGGGTGTGGCTTTGTCCTAATATGGGCCACTGGGGAGGGATGAATAGGGGGTTCCAATTTATTTATTTTTAATGATTGGGGGAGGGGTATATTACATATGTGAGAGTGTGTGCGACTGATACCCTTCACATACATCCGCATGGCACAGCGTGAGGCGAAATGTTCACCCGGATTCATCACAACGCCAACATTATTTCTTCTAAACCTCAAACTCCGCGCTGGGATTGGCTGACGTGATCTATATTCACAGCCTGACGATGACTATTGGTCACGCAAGACTGCCTGCTGAAGGAGAAACCATTTGCAGTATATTCTACACATGTACGTGTAATATGTATGACCGACGCCAACATTTCATCAAAGGAAACGGGATTGGAAGAACACGGATGGAGATCTGATAGTAATTAATGTATACCAAGGAGATCACAACTGTCCCCACGGAGATCACAACTGTCCCCACGGAGATCACAACTGTCCCCACGGAGATCACAACTGTCCCCACGGAGATCACAACTGTCCCCACGGAGATCACAACTGTCCCCACGGAGATCACAACTGTCCCCACGGAGATCACAACTGTCCCTGCCCTCTGCCGCCTTATTATTATTATTATTTCATATTTTTAGTAGTAGTAGTGTTTTTATTATATGTTTACTAATGTTATATTGCTATTTATATATATATGAATAGTGATATAAAAAAAAAATATATATATAGTAATAATAAAAAAAAATATATATATATATGCATGTGTATATATATATATATATATATATATATATATATATATATATAACATAAAAGTGCAGTGCTTAAAGAAGTGACAAATAATCATAAAGAAACAGTGAAAAGTGTATAAAAAAATATAGTCCATCCAAAAAGAAAAGCCCCAGAGTCTGTGATGAAACAAAAGAAATCCAAGGACAGTTGTCCTGTCACCATCCACTACTACAGAAGGCTCACCGGAAAGGCGTGACCCCCTGTTAGGAGTGGTCAGTCGCACTTTGTTAAACAATCCAGAAAGCAGGTCACTGGAACAGGGGAATCCCTATGGTTGGTGTCACCCGGTGCGATAACACTTGGGGACACCCCCTCCGACGATCCCCGCAGAATGGATGGGATCTGCGGATTGGGACTCTGATCCATTATGCTCAATTTGCAGGTCCAATCAATCCTGCGGGGATCGTCGGCTTGCTTAACATTTTACCTTTTCATGGAGTGGGTCTGATGTCACCCCGTGTGGTAGGTGTCACCTCATGTGGGAGGTGTCACCCCGTGTGGTAGGTGTCACCCCATGTGGTAGGTGTCACCCCGGTGTGGTAGGTGTCACCCCGTGTGGTAGGTGTCACCCCATGTGGTAGGTGTCACCCCGGTGTGGTAGGTGTCAACCCGTGTGGTAGGTGTCACCCTGGTGTGGTAGGTGTCACCCCGGTGTGGTAGGTGTCACCCCGGTGTGGTAGGTGTCACCCTGGTGTGGTAGGTGTCACCCCGTGTGGTAGGTGTCACCCTGGTGTGGTAGGTGTCACCTCATGTGGGAGGTGTCACCCCGTGTGGTAGGTGTCACCCCATGTGGTAGGTGTCACCCCGTGTGGTAGGTGTCACCTCATGTGGGAGGTGTCACCCCGTGTGGTAGGTGTCACCCCATGTGGTAGGTGTCACCCCGTGTGGTAGGTGTCACCCTGGTGTGGTAGGTGTCACCTCATGTGGGAGGTGTCACCCCGTGTGGTAGGTGTCACCCCATGTGGTAGGTGTCACCCCGTGTGGTAGGTGTCACCTCATGTGGGAGGTGTCACCCCGTGTGGGAGGTGTCACCCCGTGTGGTAGGTGTCACCTCATGTGGGAGGTGTCACCCCGTGTGGTAGGTGTCACCCCATGTGGTAGGTGTCACCCCGGTGTGGTAGGTGTCACCCCGTGTGGTAGGTGTCACCCTGGTGTGGTAGGTGTCACCCCGTGTGGTAGGTGTCATCCCGTGTGGTAGGTGTCACCCTGGTGTGGTAGGTGTCACCCCGTGTGGTAGGTGTCACCCCATGTGGTAGGCATCACCCCATGTGGTAGGTGTCACCCGGTGAGGCGCACACCCCCCACGCCTGCCTAGGGACGCCACTGCACTCGAATCCTCCTCCAGATCATCGAAACAGCAGATAAGGATCTTCCAACAATGGACCTTCATTGGGGCAGCTGAACCACTCAGGATGCGGCTCGGACTCATAGTGGGAAACATGCAAAGAAAGAGCGCTCCACGTAGTGCAGAACCAGAATCTCAGCATTTATTTCAGGTTCGGTTAGGCATTGATTGGCAAAAAAAATCCGAATTTTCCAGTTTCCAAAATGTCCGACGGCCGTTCACGCATGTGCAGCAGCGTGTGTGCGTGGCTCCGCTCAAAATTATTTTATATAATAAATATATACATATTTTATTTAATAAAAATATAATAAAAACACTCCTACTACTAATACAAATAATTAAATAATAAGAATAATATACAAATAATAATATTTTTATTCCTTTTCCCCCTTTTTTGTATTATTTTTGTTATATTATTATTTTGATGATTATTTTTATTATTATTATTATGTATTTGTAAGAATATGAATCTCCATTGTCAGGTTGGAATGGTAGCGCAGTCCTACGTCGGGGATAGGTGCGCACTGGTTGCATTTTCATTCTCCCAGTCAGAGCGGAACTGTCATCCAGCGAGAGCCCCACCCCCTCCCCCTGCTGGATTTGTGGAATGGTATATATATATATACAGTGCTCAGCATATATGATTCCACCCCAACAGATTTATCAGAAAACCTTTCCTTTCAGAATTCACATTTTCTATGGGACGCTATACTACAAACTCCTCCCACAAATGTCGGCCAATGATTACACACAAGATTTGTTCATTTGGACACAAAAAAAAAGTATTTTTCCTCACAAGTACATCCCAGACCATGTTTCAAAAATGATCACACCCCAATGAAAGTCTTACCAGCAAAGCTACATTATAGACAACAAAATCCTAATGAACAAGAACTCAGCTCACCCCCCTCCTGCCTGCCGGGCACTGTCACCCCCTTCCTGCCTACCGGGCACTGTCACCCCTTCCTGCCTACCGGGCACTGTCACCTCCTTCCTGCCTACCGGGCACTGTCACCCATTTCCTGCCTACCGGGCACTGTCACCCCCTTCCTACCTACCGGGCACTTCTACCCCCTTCCTGCCCACCGGGCACTTCTACCCCCTTCCTACCCACCGGGCACTTCTACCCCCTTCCTGCCTACCGGGCACTGTCACCCCCTTCCTGCCTACCGGGCACTTCTACCCCCTTCCTGCCTCCCGGGCACTTCTACCCCCTTTCTATCCTACCGGGCACTTCTACCCCCTTCCTGCCTACCGGGCACTTCTACCCCCTTCCTACCGGGCACTGTCACCCCCTTCCTGCCTACCGGGCACTTCTACCCCCTTCCTGCCTCCCGGGCACTTCTACCCCCTTTCTATCCTACCGGGCACTTCTACCCCCTTCCTGCCTACCGGGCACTTCTACCCCCTTCCTACCGGGCACTGTCACCCCCTTCCTGCCTACCGGGCACTTCTACCCCCTTCTTGCCTACCGGGCACTTCTACCCCCTTCCTGCCTACCGGGCACTTCTACCCCCTTCCTACCTACCGGGCACTTCTACCCCCTTCCTGCCCACCAGGCACTTCTACCCCCTTCCTGCCTACCGGGAACTTCTACCCTCTTCCTGCCTACCGGGCACTGTCACCCCCTTCTTGCCTACTGGGAACTTCTACCCTCTTCCTGCCTACCGGGCACTGTCATCCCCTTCCTGCCTACAGGGCACTTCTACCCCCTTCCTGCCTACCTGGCACTTCTACCCCCTTTCTGCCTACAGGACACTTCTACCCCCTTCCTGCCCCCCGGGCACTTCTACCCCCTTCCTGCCTACTGGGCACTGTCACCCCCTTCCTGCCTACTGGGCACTGTCACCCCCTTCCTGCCTACCGGACACTTCTACCCCCTTCCTGCCTACCGGACACTTCTATCCCCTTCCTGCCTACCGGACACTTCTACCCCCTTCCTGCCTACAGGGCACTTCTACCCCCTTCCTGCCTACCGGACACTTCTACCCCCTTCCTGCCTATCGGGCACTTCTACCCCCTTCCTGCCTACCAGGCACTTCTACCCCCTTCCTGCCTACAGGACACTTCTACCCCCTTCCTGCCTACCGGACACTTCTACCCCCTTCCTGCCTACCGGACACTTCTACCCCCTTCCTGCCTACCGGACACTTGTACCCCCTTCCTGCCTACCGGACACTTCTACCCCCTTCCTGTCTACCGGACACTTCTACCCCCTTCCTGCCTACAGGGCACTTCTACCCCCTTCCTGTCTACTGGGCACTGCTACCCCCTTCCTGCCTACCGGGCACTTCTACTCCCTTCCTGCCCACCGGGCACTGTCACCCCCTTCCTGCCTACTGGGCACTTCTACCCCCTTCCTGCCTACCGGGCACTTCTACCCCCTTCCTGCCTACCGGGCACTTCTACCCCCTTCCTGCCTACCAGGCACTGTCCCCCCCTTCCTGCCTGCCGGATTGGGGGATACATCGGATTGGAGGAAATATTGGATTGGAGGATATATTGGATTGGAGGATACATCGGATTGGAGGATATATTGGATTGGAGGATGTATTGGATTGGAGGATATATCGGATTGCAGGATGTATTGGATTGGAGGATACATTGGATTGGAGGATATATCGGCTTGGAGGATACATTGGATTGGAGGATATATCGGATTGGAGGATACATTGGATTGGGGGATACATTGGATTGGAGGATATATCGGATTGGAGGATACATCGGATTGGGGGATGTATCGGATTGGAGGATGTATTGGATTGGAGGATATATCGGATTGGGGGATACATTGGATTGGAGGATATATCGGATTGGGGGATGTATTGGATTGGAGGATACATCGGATTGGAGGATATATCGGATTGCAGGATGTATTGGATTGGAGGATACATTGGATTGGAGGATATATCGGATTGGAGGATACATTGGATTGGAGGATACATTGGATTGGAGGATATATCGGATTGGAGGATACATTGGATTGGAGGATATATCGGATTGGAGGATACATTGGATTGGGGGATATATCGGATTGCAGGATACATTGGATTGGGGGATACATTGGATTGGGGGATGTATCGGATTGGAGGATACATTAGATTGGGGGATACATCGGATTGGAGGATATATCGGATTGGAGGATACATTGGATTGGGGGATACATCGGATTGGGGGATACATTGGATTGGAGGATATATCGGATTGGAGGATACATTGGATTGGGGGATACATTGGATTGGG